>NW_010121058.1:41271-77380 GCF_000699245.1 Pterocles gutturalis
ACAACATGTGATGGACGGACCGCAACCCCCATTCCCTGCCCCCTGTGCTGCTGGGTATGGGAGGGGTGGAGAAATTGGGACAAAGCCTTTGGGCCTGGGAAAAAGAGAGGGGCGGGGGAGAGATGTCTTGATATAGTTTTCTTTCTCATTATCTTGCTCTGTGATTGATTGTTAACAAATTAAATTTTTTTTGTTTTCCCAAGTTGAGTGTGCTTCTTGCTCGTGACCATAAGTGGTGAGTGATCCCTCCCTGTCCTTGCCTCAGCCCATGGGGTTTTCACTTTTTGTTCTCTGGATTCTCTTCCCCATCCCACCAGAGGGGAGGAGGGAGTGAGAGGCTGTACGTGGTGCTGCCGGGTAGCCTTGAAACCGCTACAAGTGAGTAGGTCGGTAGCAATACTGCACAGCTGGAGGGCTTTCACAGCCGTCACTCCTTTGAAAGTACATACACACATGCACACAGTGCCCCCCCAAAGTTCACCTTTATAATTTCAGGAAGAACTGACTAGAAGCCCTTTTTTTTAGCAATTAATGGTTTTGAATCTGCTAGAGCCAGAAATCTGCACTGCCATTAATTCACCTGCAGACTTCCTATTGTTTTGAATGGGAATTGTACAACTGCAGGAATGGACACTTCATAGAAGTTCAAATTAAATGAGCTTCTTCTATGAACGAGTGAACACTAAAGCCAATCTAAGCCAAGAAAAGCACATTGACATCCGGAGTGAGAGCTGACCTGAAAGGATGGAACATCAGGTGCAATTGTAATTTTTCAGTTTTAAGAGACAGATTAAGTGCTGAGAGCAGCTGGCAAAATGATAGAGATTATTTACAAGGATTTTTGTTTTTTCTGAAGCTGTATCCTTTTCTGAAGGTCTAGGGACAGACCCTGCTGCTGCTCAGAAAGAACATGGAGGGAAGATCAGGTCCATGCCACTGGTAAAGCTCAGTGTTTTAGATTGGCCTTTGTATAACACCTACTCAGACACCCAGCACCAGCCTCCTAGACAGCCTAATGGAAAAAGGAAAGGCAGGCAGAACACATCTGGTCTTTTCAGTAGAAGTTTCTCCTGCCCTCACTCCTCATGTTCCTTCAGGGGCACTGAGTTTATTTCCTTAAGGAACAGTTACTGGGCTGATGATTTAACAAATCCCAGGGGATCAGCTGTTGTCCATACACCATGCCCCCCCTACCCAGTAAGGCCCTGGAATCACAGAAGTGCTCTGCAGATGAACAGACAAAGATTTCCCAGTGAAGAGCTTCTCATTGCAGGGGTAGACCCTTATTCCTGTCTACGCAAATTATGGCACAGAGTGAAAGTGAAGACCAGCAAATAAATTCAGGTATTGCACTGCCTTTCAGGGGAAGAAGCAGTACATATTTGTCCTCAGATCAGATCATGGTACAGCTCTTGCCCCAGCCTCAACTCACAGGCCTGCTTCTGTTGCGGTGAGATCAAAGAGGACCTAGGAACTATGTAAGTGTGACAAAGTTTAGAGGATTCTTAATAATTCTTGGATGATGTTATAGGCAACTTCAGCTGAAGATAGGTAAAACTTCTGTTTGGCCCTTAGGAAGAAAAAGGCCTGGTATCTGTTCATGATTGCCATACTTAATATTACATATATAAGATTGCACATGATACTTATGTGACTGTTTCTCTTACATGATCAGTGATTGCTAAGATCTTAAGCTCCATTTTCAATTTAGGCTTCCATTTCCCCTGGATTTTATTTTGTTCCTGATAACCTCTAAAATGAAGTAATTCCAGAACAAAATTCTCTGTCCTCAGTTCTGTACAAGATCCTGAAGAAGTTTGCTAGCTAGGTTTACTTTTCATACTCAGTATTATAATTTGTAGTGATAGATTGAAAATAGAGAAAAGTTGTGAGGTCCTACTTTCTCAAAGTCAGTCCTCTTTAATGTGTCCCATAAACATTTAAAGATTATCCCACTTTTCATAGACCACACAAAATCTTAAATGTGTCCTGAAAAATGCAAGCCAAAAGTCTTTTTCTAAATATGGTCCCATGGTACAGCCAGGAAAAAGAAAACCAGAGTTAAGACATCAAACTTAACATAAATAAATAAAACCCCCAAAGAAAACAAAATTTATATCAATACTTTTTGGCCTAGGAGAAGTCTTCTGAATAGATACTTACAAGGATTTTACCTTCTCAGTGATGGAACTGTATTACAATAGTTGTGCTTCTGGATAGACAAAGTGACACACATAAGGACAGATTTCTGTATGCACACATGCACTCTCTAGTTTTTGAAACACCTCTCTCCCCAAATCTGTCATTAAACACTGAATTTTTCTCTCTTGCAACAAAGAAGTGTAAATGTGTGAAGTGCATAGATTTAAGTTAGTGTTATTCTACCTTTATTTAAATAAATTTAACACTGTTATCTGTTTTTGTCTTATCAGATATCATTGGAGCAACATGCCCCACAGAGTAGCTGAAACAGTAGAAGTATACCATATGAACAATGATCTTTTTGAAATAACATTGCAGCCTGAGAAAATATTGAGAGTCACTGTCCAGCACGCATAACAAACAGGAAATCAGGAAGAACTCAAAAAAGACTTTATAATATATTACTATAGTTTACACTTCAAAGGTCCTTTTCAACTGTGAAACACTTGGTAAGCATTAGCCAAGAAATTATCACAAACTTTCTGTCTGATTCATGACATTTTTTTACCCAAGCTGCTGATCAAGTAATTGATAGAAAGAGGTGAGCAACCTTTCTAATTTCATGAAAGAAATAATCGTGCTGTTCAGTCTGAAGCTCAAAGAAGGATTTCCCCAGAAATCAATGTCAGAAGAATAAAAAAGTAAATTTTTATCTTTCCTTAAATTCCACTTCAGAAATCCCAAGGACAATACTAAACAAGTGAAAATCATTTACAGATAGATGAGTGAATATTGTTTAAGTGGATCATTTTGCTGCTCTTTTTGAAAAGATAAGAATTATGCTTGTACCAACAAAGCTGAGATGTATGGCAGTGACTATTGCTGGGATAAGTCTCTGTGACAGGCTGCACTTCCTGGCCAGCGTCAGAGTGTGAGAGGGGAAATGCTCTGCCTTAAGTGGAAGACCTCTGTTTTTCTGTAGTCTAAATTCATTTATTCTTGCACAAGAGTGGGACTCATTTCACTTACCTTTACCATCTTAATGTTAAATGTTTGTTTTAAGCTAGTCATCTAGCCTGCCTCTATAACTAATGGATACACATAAGCGCTTCCAGAAGGCAATTCAACCCATTCTAAAATAGCTGTCTTAGATAGCAATTTATTCCTAGCTAAATTAGCCAGCTCAAACTGCTTAATTCTGGCACTTAAATCAGGTAAGAAGAACCTCAAACCAAGAACTAGCAAAAAAAAAGAAAAGCTAGTGAAAGTATGAAGACTTGCATGGTGAGAACGCAAGAGTCTGCTGAATAGAAAACATGACAGTCCAAAGGCATCTGTGAAAGCAGAACAAATTCATGCTTAGCAAGCTTGCCTAGGCTGGTAGAAATGTCTGTGCAGGACTCCCTGTGCTGCAAAATTCTAGTAAACAATGAAACACTAGTGCTGATAGAGAGATCCATACTGGATAAGCCAGAGAAAGCCTTTACAGAAAAGCAGAACTCCATGTACTTTAATAAAAATATGTTTTGCACCAACCTATAGTTTGTACACAGTGGAAATCTACCAGACAACAGTGTCAACATGGAGGAAGCTTCTGCCAAAAGACCGTGCTCTCATCCAGTCTTCAGAGTCTCTGCATTTAGAACAATAGAGTTAATGAGATAAGAGGACCAGATGACCTCCATGGTCCCTTCCAACTCAAACTATTCTATGACCATGATGTGTAGAAGTATCCACATACCTTGGGCCAGGTATGAGCTGGCAGGGTGGGAAAGCACACGGTATGAAGCCACAAGATGCCCACAGCTCTGCCACAAAAAGGAAACCAAGATTCTTAAAAAATAAGTCCAACTTCATTTGCTCTGTAAAAAAATGACTTGCCTGAGGAAACGTGCTCAGGAGTGGGAAAACTAACCCATCTACTCGGGAAATCAGGTGCGTCTCAAGTGATAAGAGGAGAATGGTACGATGAAGTAAATTACTCAGCTGATTGTTTCAAAGGCATAGTTTTGCATTTATGTGGGAAAACATTACATTTTAAATTCTAGTTGTTGACACTAAGGAGGGGGAAATGGAACCCAGTGAGATTCTCCTTTTGTTTACACAGGTGTAAGTGAAAATACCCAAACAGACATGCAACACTGAAGTGACCAGACTTGACAGTGTTTTCTGTGGACATTGGGTACAGACATTGGTGCACTTGCCCTGCCAGCCCTGGGAGAAGGGATGCCTCCACCACATGGTTGTATTAGAATTGTGATGCTCAACCTTATCAATTGCTGTGTGCAGGGCTGCTGCCTTTATGTGATACCTAAAACAGGTCTGGCCCACGTGTTGCTGAGTTAAGATAGAGGCAATGTAACAGCTCTCTATATACTCATATTCTTCTGTGGGGAACTGAGAGCAGACCTTGGTTCAACACAAACTTTAATACTCAAACAAGGGGAATCTTACTTCACTTCAACTCCACAAGTCCAGTCCCTCTGAGATCAATGGAGAGAGACAATAATCTATGGGTCAATTCATCCTAAAATAGGCGTGTCTAAAATACATGGAACAACCCATCCTCTGCTCCTGTCTTCCCACAGACTGGACAAGAAGTTTAGATACCATGTTTGGACCAGATAGCCAGCCCTTAGAAGGTTAACATCAGCTGATTAATCCGGTCCAAAAAGACTATTTTAAGGCAAAAATAAATCAATAATTTCACCATAAGAAGTATTCTAAGGGTCTTGCAATTTCCCCCAGGCCAAATGTCACAACCCCAGGAAATTCAGTGCTCAACTTATACAGAAAAGATGTCCCAATGTAAGTGGGTACAGAAATGCAACTAAGACATATGAGTAACTTTAGCTGCTTTCTGAAGTATTGCACGAAAATACACAGCGAGACTGTAGTGCCAAATTAGACCAACTGATTTGTAAAGCCATGTTAGATTACTTTTTATATCTCACAATTGCCAGGCACAAATAAAGAGCTTAACAATTTATTCCCATGCATTTTTTATACTAATGAATTCCTTGCCTTACTTACAAGTTTTTAAATAAATATTTTATACATCATTGCTGATAATCATTTGGCTATATGCTGTATCAAGTTACATTTCTTATGGCAATAAACACACACCAGTGTAGTAAGATTAAAATGAAACAGAGTATGCACACATTCATATACTCATGCATAAGAGTTGAGGGACACCAATAAAAGGAGAAATAATTTGTATAGTCTAAAAAATGGGACATCAGTCATTTTCTGGCCCTTTCTATACAGGGAGAGCTCCACAGTGTGTGAGAACAGATGAAGAAGGCAATCGACTGAAGTGCGGCACTTTTAAACTAAGTTTTTGCCTAGAGCAGAAGGGAAGTGTATATTCCTGTGTGGATAACTTATGTTGTTGAAGTTTAAGGGCCATGAGCAGCAAGAGTCCTTTTTATGGTATCATTTTTCTTAATCTGGTTAATGTTTGAATAGGAGATAAATAGCTTTATAATGAATAATAATAATTATCACATAAACAAATGCTTAAAGCAACATTTTGGCTGTCATGGAAATTAGAACATCTAAGTTATCATAAGAATAAGGAGATTCTGACATAATATTAAAGGGTTTTGAGGGAATGTCTAAAATCAATGAAACAGTGTCAAAGATCATGTGTCAGTTATGCCTCTGTTTAACATTGCTAATTTAGACAGGACGGCATGCTGGGAATACTTTTTAGGCTTTCTTTTACATATATGAGCTTGTAAATTAATGAAAAGAAAAGTTTCTGAAGAGTGTATATACTTCTGCTGGAAATGCTTATTTTTGCTTAATAAAACGCATTAAAAATGCAGACTGGAGCATGTAAACAGAAATTAGATAAAATAGTACATAAAATGAGGAAATGCACATTAAATTGTATGTCTTAATGTCCAAATAGCAAACTGCAAGCTATGGGAAGCTACTATTGAACTGCTGTGTTCACAATACTGTAGGTTAAAGATGCAGCTACAACATGAACATCAGAACTGACATTACAACCACAGTGTGGTTATTGATGTGCTGCTTGCCTAGAGAAGGTTATATTACTTTTATATAGCTAGCATATTTTTCCTTACAATTCTGTTGTTTTTTTTTTTTTAAATGCACACAAAATATTTTCCTTCAGAATAAGACTGAAGAAATCATGAATCATACCTGACTGCTGTCAGTTAAGCACTTCTAGAAGGCACTCAGATACCATATTGATGGAAGCACTTCAAGAAGCTGAAGAGAACAATCCTGTACTATCAGGAAAACTGACATGATGGTCTAAGAAGTGTTTTCCAAATCTTAACATTTGGGAATTTGCGATCTAGAGCTGACTTATCTCACAAAAAAAAAATGTGTGTCACTCATAGGCTACTTGACAGTAAAAAAGACACGACAATTTTAAACTGGGACCAATGATTAAAATTTAGGGGGAAAAAAGGGAAGAAAATAACATGCTGACATGTGTAAGGATAACAATGACACTGGAGTACCTCTCTTGACTTGTTAAAACACAGTAGAGACCATGAACTCACCTAATCACATTTATCCTTTCTAATACCTAGTAATATATGTAATTTATAAGCTACATTTTGGAAGTTCCTGACAGAAAATTTGACTTCAAGATTCAATTTGTACCATATGTTGAGGTCTTATTTGGTGACCCCCTGGACCTCATTTGGAAAGTAAGAAGCTGTATACCTTCTTAATATACACACCAGTTCAGCCCATGCTCCTTCACTGTCTGGTATCAATGCTCTATGTGACAATACTTGTAGAGACAGGGATGCTCCACTTGTTAGAAACTCGTTGATGGTGGAGTGGTGCCAAACCTGAGGACACTGCTTCAGCCATTTTAATAAGCAAACATGTTTTCACCTTTGTAGAGGTTTACAAGGAACAACAGTGATCTCCCTCTGTCCCTTTGAGGGTTTCAGAAAGACTGTGGTAAGATCATATGGGAAGGATTAAGCTCTTCTGAAATTCTAAGAAGCTTTTTTGAACTTGGCAATGACAAGGACTCTGCAGGACTTTATCCCATCAGCCCAGAGAGAAATTGAAACCAGAGAAATATGAAGGACTCCAGAGCAGAAAGGAAAAGTTTCCATACCCAGAAACCAGTGGCCAACAATCATACTTGTTTGCTTCTGATATCCTCTAGTCAGTATCTGGGATGCACTGGGATATGGTTGTGACGGTAATTGCGAGTGATTAAAGAAAGATATTATCACTGAGGTCCTCAAAGGTAGCCTTTGCAGTGACTACCCAAACATGAAAGGCACCAGAAGGTTTTGGGTTTTTTTTTAGTTCTTTTTTCCTGTTTCCCTGCTGTGATGTGAGTGCCAGTCCAGGTGCGTAGAGATGGAGGAGTGAGGACAGATAGTATCTTGCTACTGTGGAGACAAACAGGAAAAAAAAGAAGAAATTATTCTTCTCTCTCCTCTCCAATTCATCCCCGCTTTTAATTTTGCAACTTCATTGTTAGGTCCATCCCCATGTAAACAAATAGGAGGTAAACCACCTTTTGTGTTCATGGAGAAAAATACTCACTTGGGAATGATGATGCAAATATGTCAGAGCAACGTCAATGTAAGATTACCACAGTACCCTCATCCTCCATTATGTGATTTAAGCTAGTCAGCTAGTCAGCTACTTGGGTCTTCTTCCAGGTCTTATTCATCTCTTTCCATTCTCTTCTTCGCACCATGTTTTAACCCTAACTGTAATTTCCTGTTACATTTCTTCTAGTGGTCCTAACAGTCATATGAGTCTTTGGTAAATCAATTCAGATCATTGACAAGACAGAAAGTAAACCCATTACAAATTGTGAATGATGTTCTGCCAGTGCAGTGAGCTGAACTGTCTCACAGAGGGGTCAGACGAGCGCCAGAATGGGTACCAGACAAGAAAGTGGGTTGGGGCAGGAGGCAGGGCTACCCCTTTTGAGGGTTATGAGCTGTTTCACTGACTTGACTCACTTGTCCCTCACTGTGAACCTGCCAACTAATCTGTGAGCTAATGTTAAGTTAAAAGGGTAGATGTTCTACATCTCTGTGGCAGTATTCAACCGAAATCAGAGCTTTTAAAAACTTTCAGAGAACTAGAATCCAATCGCGTGTGCATGTCCCCAAGAATATATGACTAGCTTGTGCAGTGAACCGGTATTTTTCTCTCTCAGGGAAGCAAAATGTTAAATAACACATTTCACAGATCCTTAGAGCTACTGTCTGACAAAGGACATTCTACAGCTTCTGTGTTCTAGAGAATCTAAATATTCCAATTGAAATATGCTTAGTGTTGCCCTCTGCACACCTTTTCTGCCTGGATTTAACTTCACTGAAAACAATACATAGAGAAAGGAAAGTACACCTGGCTGGTCACTCTCCCAGTCTTGATGGGGAAGAAAACCTCAAAGCCCAAAAAACCACAAACTTCATTTGCACCTTGTTCTTCAAATAAGGAAAGCAAATGATTAGAACTTTTTTCTGGTCTGGAAAACAGAAATGACATAAACATATATGTTTTTTCTGAACACATATTTGGCTTGATTTTGTTTTAAACAACATAGGTTTTTTTCACTGTATTTTACTTGTCCTGTAAAAGTAAGAGAGTAGGAGTGAAACTGTCACAACTGAACTATGTGGGCAAATTATTAGTTTCAAATTAGATATTTTTTACATTGAAAATATGCTTGGGATGTTCAAAGAATTTCTACCAACTCTAAGTAAGACATAGAATCATAGAATCATAGAATCATAGAATGATTTGGGTTGGAAGGGACCTTAAAGATCATCTAATTCCACCCCCTGTGCCATAGGCAGGGACACCTTCCAATAGACCAGGTTGCTCAAAGCCTCATCTCAACCTGGCCTTGAACACCTCCAGGGATGGGGCATCCACAAATTCTCTGGGCAACCTGTTCCAATGCCTCATCACCCTCACAGCAAAAAATTTCTTCCTAATTTCTAATCTAAATCTACCGTCTTTCAGTGTAAAACTGTTACCACTCATCCTATCAATACACTCCCTGATAAAGAGTGCCTCCCAGCCCCTGCCTTTGCCTTATGTCACTTTGATGGTGGGGTTTGAGCAATTCCCTGTGAAGGCTGAGGCAAAAAAGTCACTGAGTACCTCAGCCTTCTCCATATCCTGGGTAACTAGGTCTTCCACTTACTACTTGAGGGGGCCCACATTTTCCCTAGTCTTCCTTTTATCACCAACATACCTATAGAAGCTTTTCTTGTTGCCTTTGACATCCCTTATCAGATTTTATTCCATCAGGGCTTTAGCTTTCCTAACCTGATCTCTGGCTTCTTGGACAGTTTCTCTGTGTTCCTCCCAGACTCCCTGTCCTTGCTTCCACCTTCTGTAGGCTTCCCTTTCTGTGTTTGAGTTTGTCCAGGAGTTCCTCATTCGTCCATGCAGGCCTCCTGGCATTTTTGCCTGACTTCATCTTTGTTGGGATGCATCCCTCATTACATGTTGAGTATCAGTTCACAATGATGTAACATTTTCCATATTTACATGCCTCTGTTTTCTGTCCAGCTGCAAGACTGCTGAAACTCTTTGCTCAGTCTCAAAATAGTCAAACCCAGTATTAATTGTGAAAGATTTGTGGAACTAAATTACTTTTCCATGCTGGGATGCCATGCTTAGCATCAAAGATTACACAACATTCATCTAGAATATAATTTCTCTCTTAGAAAGAGTTTTTGTCCATGGAAGGTGTTTCTGCTCTGTGTCAGCTCGTCAGGCAAGCTGCTGGAAGGTGAAAGAGCCTGGGAGTTTAGGAGCTGTGGAGATGTTGTGGCTTCCCACGGGCTCAGGAGCATGGTGCCAAGGAAGGCAGGAGGTCATCTGTCCGGAAATCAGCAAGGAATCAGCTGCAACTTTATCAAAATGGAACCAACTCTGGAATATTTCCCACTCATTTTTAATAAATTAACATTTTTCAACAGAGCAAACCTTTCAGCTGATCATTCAGATCAACGCTACCGTAACCAGACAAGTTAATCTGAAGCGGGGACCCTGAAAATCTCCATGACATTTTCTCTTCTTTCTGCTACATCCATCCAAAAGTTATATATGTGTTTGACCATTTGTGCTCACTGAGGGGTGCAAAATGATACATGCCAGCCACATCTACCCCCACCTGCTCCTATATAGCTCTACTGGCGGGGAGCTCAGATTAGCTGTCCACAACTCCACTGCCACGGTGACCTCCAGTGGGAAGGAGCAGAAAATGGGACAGTGCATGGATGGCAAACCAGCACTGCCAAGTTCAGAAAGGTCACAGGAGAAGCATGACTCCTGGCAGCTGTATGCGGGAATGGGGGGTGGAACATTCACTGAAGGAACTCTGAATCTCAGTCATTGTTCGGACAAACTGGCCTTAGGAGGCCCAAGGTTCATGCCAACACAAACTCAGAGAGTCACACTTGCTCTGGGTCTCAAAGCTGAGAAAACAAATCCCCGTTCCAGTGTTGGTTATATATGGGACTAGTTTTTAGCATGCCTCAGCTCCCCTGTGGCCAAAAGAGCCCTTCATGACCATCATTTTGAACTTTTTTCAAACTGAGAGCTTTACAGATAAAACTTGAAGTAAGAAAAAAATTCCTGGCCACAATTTTCTTCCCCAATGAAGTTGTCTCTTTTCTTTGGAGGTATCAACCTGCCTACCTGCCTCTTCTCTTCTATTACTTGAAAATTGTATTTGTCCTGCTTGGGTGCTTGCTGGGTCAACCACTGTGGCTACTTCTCTAATCTGAGCACAAGAGCTGGATTCTCTCTTCCACTCTTCTCATCTCTGGGTATGCTCAATGAAGAAAAGGGGAGGTTGTTGCTGGTTTCAAGAGATGCTCAAGCTGCTCTGGAGCCTCTGCTTATTACTGCCCTTAACATAATTTGTTTGTGAATCACCTGTACGGACCACCATGAAATTTGTACTTCTAAAAATCATAGTTTGGTTTGGGTTAGAAAGGATCTTAAAGACCATCTAGTTCCAACTCTGCCATGGGCAGGGACATCTTCTACTAGACCAGGTTACTCAAAACCCCATCCAACCTGGCCTTGTCTACCTCCAGGGATGGGGCATCCACAGTTTTTCTGGGCAACCTGTTCCAGTGTCTCACGACCCTTACAGTAAAAAAATAATTTCCTAATATCTAATCTACCCCTCATTTCATCACTGCACATTTCAAATACTTGAAATGAATGTTCCAGAAATTAATATAAAACAAGAATACGATGTTCACAACCCATTTGCTATAATAAAACTGCATGAACACTGCAAAGGAAAGAAATCGGCCCCAAACACCTAAAAATTTTAATATGCTAAACTTCTGCAGTGAACACATGCTTTTTCTTATGATTAAGCTATTTATCAGTTTTAATACCTGGTCTAAGTTCTAACTGACTGTAGTCTTCCTGTAGTTTCTCACTGTATCATTTTGTGGCTGTTTCCTTTCTGTTTAATATTTGCTTATTTTAGTTTAAATCCCTAGAGCGGAACCCACAAACCAAACAAATACAGAAAACAGAGAGCAGCTCAAATGTCCTTGGAGACACTCAATTTTTTGTTTGCTACCATTTGTCATCCTCTGCTCAGAGAGAGATCAACAGTTTTTAGCACACAGATCAATATTCTCTTAACCCAGACCTAATCTAAGGAGAGTTTCCCCAGGTTTCACCTTGGCCTACTCCTATGTGCCATAGTTGCCCTTTTTTTCAGCAATAATTTTGTCTGTGTAAGACAGCAATTTTTCATCCTTTGGTCAAAACTGGTGACAAAAGAGGGAATAATGGTTCCTGACATATCAAATGATAGATTTGACACATGGCATGCTGAGCTGGGAGCTTTCATGTGCCAAAGTAGAAAAACAGATAAGCAGCCTAATGGCCCTCCTGACATTGCTGCCTTTTTTTTTTTTTTTTTTTTTTTTTTTTGTGGTACACCAAAACAAGCTCTGCTTCTTCTTCTTCTTTTTTTTTTTTTTTTTTTTTTTTTTTTTTTTTTTTTTTTTTTTTTCTTTTCTGTAACTCTGGGCAGGAAGCGAGGAAATGCACTCTACTCCAGCCCAAAATAAATGTTTCCTTGTCCTGTAAAATGATCAATCTATGCCCTTTTCCTCCAGCACAGTAAGGGCAATACAACATGCTGCTTGAGGAAATACTAACAAATATAGCCAGTGAGAGGGAAACAGATGGGACTAAGAAATTAAACCAGCAGATTTCTGGAAGGTATTCAAAGAGGAGAGTTTATAATACTGAAACAGAACTGCTCTTTAATTTTTTTTTTTTTTTTTTTTTTTTTTTTTTTTTTTTTTTTATAATAATAACACTTACCTTCAGCAGGGCTCACACTCTCCCTGGTAAATCCCCCCATGGAATTATAAGAAAGGTGCTTTTTGGTATCGTTCTGGTAAAAGTAAATCACATTTCACAAAAGCCAGTGCCAGCCTGGAGATAGATAGGCTGCAAGTTTCTCTACCTTTGGTACACTGGGACAAACACAGCGGTCTGTGTACCGTGGGGCATGGCTCCAGGCATGGGATTGTGTTACATCTTTACACACAAAAGCTTCTTTCAGAATCTAAACTAACAAAACAGGAACAACTTTTATTCCTGTATGGTTTCCTCTGGAGCATGTGTTCACATTTAAAATCCTGACCTATGTGTCATTTACTTGCATTCAAAGTTACTTGTATTGCTTTGGTATTACAAAGCAACAGCCAGTTCTAACCTCACTTGCTTACCAATAGCCTATGGACTTTGGCAAAATGTTGTTTATCCTTCTTCAGTACTGGTTCATAAATTCTTTTTCTCCCACTTTCTTTTTTTTTTCTACTTTTCCATATTTTATGGCCAGACAGTTGTGTTAGCAGCCAGCTTATTTTTCTCTACAGTAATAGTTCTATGGACATTTTAAATTTGATCCAATAAAGGAAAAAAAAAAAAAAGAATCCAAGGAAAATGTTTTACTCACAAGGTCATCAAACATCAGAATCTGATGTTTGTCACCCTGCATTTAAAAATATCACAGTGCTTGAATGTTCTGGGTTATTTCTTTACAATTTTCATAAACGTTTAAATATACATGTTATACATAAGGGAAACATTATATGTGTATAGATCAAATGGGGTTTTTTTTCTTCCTTGTAACGCAATTTTCTTTTTTTTTTTTTTAACCCATTCCCTTAATGAGAAACATCTTCCCTATAAGTATATACTTCGGCACATTCTATGATATTTTTCACAGTTTCTACATTTTTGACATTTCAACCAAACCTGCAAGTAGTAAGAAATCAGACTGAAGAATGTAAAACTACAATATTTATTTTTTTCTCATACTGACCACTAATAGCCAGGAAGAGCAAAGCGGCCTTTTAAAGTACAATACCAAAATGAGACATCAAGCAAAACAAAAATACATTATTATAATAAATTTGATGGTATAAATTAAGAAAAAGCTGTGTCACTGAGATATAAAGAGGTCAGTTCTTGGATGGAGAAGTTCAAAACAGAAAGCAAGCATTCTGAGTTACTAAAAATGGCACAAACAGAATAATTAGGCTTTAGTAACACCTCCTTATGAGAAAGACTTTTTCACTGAATGTGGTGAATCACAACACTGTAGAACAAGTCATAGTGAACCACTCTGAAACTATTTCTGACTTTCACTGTGCTGTCCTAAAAATAAAGTGTAACTATGGCTAAATATATTGTAAATGAACTATATAAACCAGATTTCAGCTTAGCAGACAAATGTAAATATTGTTAAAAGACAGTCTCTTGCTTCCCTTATAATAAACTTACTGCAAATGACTAGGTTGTGATATTGTTTGCTTCAACAAGGGCTGTAAGTATATGTTATTTGTCAAAATATTCTGATTTATCAATTTGGTTCAAACAAAAAACACACACAAGAAGATAAAGAGTTAATATGATGTTTCTTGTTGTAGAATTAATCAGATTCATATTAGCAGTAGTAAATGTCATGTTGGCACCTTTTCTTTCTCACACATTACAGTTTCAAGTCTTTGCTATGAGGAAATAATGAAGTAAAGATATGCAGTGCCATATACTATGCATCTTTTTTGTCAGTCTGCATAAGAAATGAATTGTATCTGCTACTAAGGAGGTCACAGGGGCAGCAAGTTAAGAAGAATGCTTAAAGAAAGGACATGTCAAAGGAAACAAGAACTTATTTTTTCAATACTTTCTAACAAGTATTGCAGTTTTGGGGAATTAAATGCTAATAATAAATATTCACCTATCCTGAAAATGTTTATTTCTTTTTGTTGCTACAAAGTTAACTCTGGTGACCAAATGACCTTGAAGTCCCCACGGCAAACTCACGAAGATCAGTAAAAATGGTGTAATGTTACAAGCCCTAAAATTCATGCTTCAGTAGCAGTGTGATCAGCAGGGAAAATCCTACTTTATTGAGAAGGTAAAAAAACTAAGGACTGGAAAAAGATCATGCCAGATGAGATGTACATCTCACGAGGTTATCTCACAGTGCACATTTTCCTTTTTTTTTTTTTTTTTTAAATGCCATACTTCATAGTTAAGCCTGAAAGGTAAAAAAGGGGAAAAAAATCTTCATTGCCAGCAAGAAAAAAACTGTTTTTGACAGTTGGATGATGCTTGTGTCTTGTGGTAAATTTTCAGCTTTGCCTACAAACAGAGCCTTTCCTTCCAGCAAACGCTATGCATATCTTAAGCATGGAGTTAAGGCAGAAGCAAGCTATTGGAGTGCCAGCTATTGCATCAAAATTACAAAATGCATTTTAATTTTGTGCAATGACTAGGAATTAATGCCAAGTGTACTGTCAGCATGCAGTAGAGCATCTCTCTGATCACGCGAAATGATTGCCTGAGATATAGCAGCCTCCACTGCCTTACGTCCTGTAGGTGCCACTGCTGGTAAGTGGAGCTTCTGAAGAAAACTAGATGAAGAGGCATGAAGCAGATGAAGAGATGCATGACTGTGGGTTTTTAAAAATGAAAGACCCATGGCATTCTCATTTACTGTATGAATACTTTCTGCCACTCTGATGGTGCCAACAAGCCTCTAAATTTTTTTCTAGTTTGAGGTCAAAATGTATAGAGGAGTCTTAGTAAAAAGCAAGAATCAGGGCTTAGAGGTAATAAATGGTTAACAGAAAACCTGTTTGGTGGTGTATTTTTTTTTTTTTAACTGAATTTTAAAGACATGGAGGAAAAAATAGGCTTCAGTAAAACTTTACTGGAAACTAATCTATATTTCCACTCTCTTCCCATCCAAGTCACACCCCTCCCTATACCCTGAGAAGCTGATAGGGGCACTGCTTTTGCTCACACATTCCTGAAAGGAGAGAGAAGGGAGAACATAGACTAAAGCAGCATCATTCTGGAGTAGCATCTACTTCCTTTATTTCAACTTCACAAATCAGGTAGTGCAGCTTTTCTCTTGTCCATTTTCTTGGGCTTTCTCTGTACGTGGTCTGGTCAGGAACCTTTTTTTCATTTTTTTTTTTTTTTCCTCAGGAACGTCAAAGTTCTTCCCAAGAATATACTACATTTGTTACCACAAGGATGATATCTTGGGCTATAACTAATGAGGTGGATTAAGACAGAATAACTTTGCCCTGATGACAAGATCATTCACACAGTAGGTAGGACATGAAGATTCACGTTTATGCTGAATCTCACTTTGATGGAGAAACCAAACTACATCCCATGTTTTTGCCATCACCGCAAGGTCGTATAGAGAATGTGGTGTCCTGAGCATGGCTACTGGAGCTGTTTAATGTCTCATAAACAATTTAAAGAAACAATAACAAAACAGCGTGCTATAGTTGGGCTGATTGGCTAATCTAGCAGTGTGAAGCCAATGACCAGGTTGTTGTCTTAAGGACCAGTCACAAAGTATGGCAGCTCCAGCTGTGCATGTGAAGGGAGCCCCAGAGCTGCCACTAGCCTGGTAAAGCAGGGTAGGGGGGGCAAGACTTAAGACTCTGGTCTCAGTCACACAGAGTACGAAGCTGTGCTTTGGCCTTCTTTCTGTTAAATGGAGGCTATAGCTGTGTTTGTATCGAGTACAGGAGGAGTAATTGAATTTTTCACTTCAGAAGTTCTTTGTTTCAGACAGATTGGAAGCAAATATGCATTTTTGCTCACTCTTAAGATACTTCACATTGAAAAAGGATTTTTGTCAACCCAGCTGAACTACTCACTCAGCAGTATACAAAGAAGAAAACTTACCTGTAAAATAGCTATTTTTCAGACTTAAATGGACCTCTATGGACCAGACAGTTACTAAAATGGGTACCTGATTCACATGCAGACAGATGGCAAAAATATGCCACATGGTCCTTTGTTCCTCTGTCCCCCCACCATTCTTGCATAGGTCCACATTGCAATGATGAGTCCATTAAACTAAGAGTCTGTGGATTTCTCCAGTTGAAAAGTGTTGCTCAAGAACATCAGAGGAAGCATTTTCCTCAAATAGGAAGAATATAAAAAATTCACAGTTCACATCTGGGGTGTAATGGATGGCCAGGTGGCCAGCTATAGTTAACTGTCAACACTTTGAATTTCCCTTTGCCATCGGCAAAGTTTGCACTCAGAAGTGAGACTATAATGTGAAGAAACTAAAGCATGAAACCACTTAATGTCATAGTGGTTTGTGTTTGAAAAACCAAGTATTTTTCTTTTTTTTTTTTTCCCCTCCAAGTTTTCCTCAGTACTTGTGATGTTCACTGGCTTGCACCTTGCCAAATAGAATTAAAGAAACAAGTAATTTATGAACCTTCTTTTGATTATTACATCAAAGTTACAACACTTTTTCCTCTGTTTTTGTCTTCCTCTATCTTGATTAATTGAGAACTGACAAGTTTGTATTATTGCTATGTAATTCTAACAATTTCTTTCCAGTGTAGACAAATGCCCGTGTTGACAATGTTATCACTATCTTATACTGAATAGTGCATTATTCCAGAACTGGTTAAAACAAAATGTTGCTTAGGATATGAGTTTAATCCTCTCCCATTTCTACTTTTCTCCTAAACACTGTTCAGTGGTCCTGCTTTGCCTCTAATGTGCTTCTCTACTCTGCTTTTGCTTACACATTCCTGAATAAGAGCAAAGTGCATAGAGGCTGTTTTAAGGCAGGGTACAGTAAAGTATTTTCACAATGCTACCTGCACCTAATAGGAAATTAGATATTTGGAAATACTTTATTTCTTCATCAGCTCCTGGTGCTTGGTAAATTAGCAAGCAACAGTTCATTCTGCTTTTGGAAGAGAAATCATGGTCAGAACTGGTCTTTAATAAATGGGATGCACGGCCTTTGGTATGGTACACATACCCTCAGAAACACTGGACATGAGCTAGCCCTAAGGGTAGTCTCAACATTTTAACTTGTTATCATTCTTAGCCAATAGATATTTAGTTACATTTGGACCCTATAACAGACCTGCTCCTGTGGGGGAAAGATGAGAGAATTATCAAACTAGCCTTGATCATCTATGCTGCTTTGTGAGAGCTAGAAGATACTCAGTAGTTCTGAAAAATCAAGCTTAACAGATTCTATCTATCAGCAGCTGTGAACAAAATGAACCATCCAGATGAACTTGAAGTAATGAAAGACAGCCTGCAATGTATTTCCAGATATTCCATGATCTATCTCAGGTCTAATCTACTAAGTGATAAAGATTGAAAAAGATCAGGCATTCACAGAGCCAATGGAAGGGATTTAAAACAAAGGTGTATGTTTCATTCACAGATTTTAAAATGTGAATAAATGTTCTGGATGTGTTCTTTCCATGCAAGAACCTAAGCAAAATATAATTTACTAGGTAAGCCAAAGTCATGCAGATTAAAAAATATAAGTATCCTTGTTGAAAAAGGAAAATATTTAAACTTTCGTCAGTTGCTTTAAATCTTTCTAGAAAAAGTTAGCTTAGTGAGATTTCAGCCAAGGCTCAAGTTAGTAAATGTAATGTTTTCAAAGTTTAACTCTTTGAAAAATCATTGCATTTCACATTCTTCATAGAAACAGATTAGTAGAACTGAAACAAAATAGAACTGATGGACTATAAACAACTCTTTGCAAACCCAAAGCTTCATTCAAATTAAAGATCACCACATTAGGAGACATAGCTGCCAGGCTGGAACATAAACAGAAATTAACTTGATCATTTAGCAGAAACATAAGATATATGAAGATACTGTTAAATGAAATGAGCCAGCCTCTAAAATAATGTAAATATCTGACGAACAGCCAAGTGGTATAGTGGAATCCTTAACTTATATAGAATCATAGAATCATAGAATGGTTTGGGTTGGAAGAGACCTTAAAGATCATCAAGTTCCAACACCCCTGCCATGGGCAGGGACACTTTCCGCTAGACCAGGTTGCTCAAAGCCTCATCCAGCCTGGCCTTGAACACCTCCAGGGATGGGGCATCCACAGCTTCCCTGGGCAACCTGTTCCAGTGCCTCACCACCCTCACAGTGAAAATTTTCTTCCTATTCCTATTTCTAGAACAAATCCTGAATCAAATCTAACTTGAATTTGTGATATATTCAGGTTCTTCCTTTTTCCCCACATTCTTACATACACTTCTGGTTTTGACAGAAATACCAGGAGAAAAAGCTTTCTTGTGTTATTATGTGGCTTTAACTAGAAGCTGAAATGATGGAAACTCTATGAGAAAGCCTGTTATACAGTCTCAGGGAATTCAGATAAGGATCCAAGAATTCAAACCAAATCCAAATGCTGAACCTTTTGAGATACACTACGCTTTGAAGGCGAGTGACTTTATTCTGCCAGATGGGTCTTTGAAATGCTCTGCAGTGCCCACATGACTCATCAACAAAATTTATTTGGCTAAAGAAGCAGTCAGGGAATATACTGTACTATACTGTACATGGCCCCTCTAGGACAGCTCCAGCTGGAGCCTCAGGCAAGATTTATGGAAATGGAAACCTTAGGAGACTTAGTGCCTTTTCTTCCTATTTGCTGTGTTTCATCAATGAAACAATCACCTGCAATCTTATCACATGAAGGCAAATGTGCTTGTTGGTGGCAGCACCTCCTGAAATGAGAGCAGCTGCACAGTTGGGAGGTGAGCTCCATGCAGAGTCAGAACAGGCAGATAAAGGAGGAGGAAAATCCCAGGTCTTGAAATCAGGAGAGACTATCAAGACAACAGTGAGGGTGTAGAAGAATGGCATAAGTCTGCTCCATGGCTCTGGGAGAAGGGAACAGGGCTGCATTGGGGCACTTCCCTTCTCTGGCTCTGTGCAGTACTGTTAAAGATCAATACAGTTAACACTGTGCTCCCATTATCAGTTTTCCTATTCCTTTTCCTTCTCAACTAGTGAAAGATCTCCTCAGTACCTTTTTACCTGGCCAGTGTTTCTTTCGGCATTAATAGTGAGGATGGGGTATCCTGGAGACCTCAGACAAGGAGGTGTCCGTTGTACAGCGTGAAAGCCTCATTAGGCTCCTTCAGTGATGTTATAGGAATAGAGACGGGTTTCCTACAGTGTCTGTTAACATTTCCTAGCTCACACAGAAGAAGAAGAAGGGGGAGGGTGGATCTTACTTGTCTGGCAAAGTGCTCTAAGAGCTTTCCCAAGCAATGCTGGGGTAAATGTCAAGGAACTACCTGTGTTCCCCAGTGCTACACTGTCAGCCTTGTTTTGCCTTATTTTGACACTGCCATGTCCACAGAAGGGAAGGGGATCAGAAGAGCCATGGCAGTGGTGTGTACATGTGCAGGATGGCACACTGAGTGGGTGAGCAGATATTCCCTGCAACTAAGGCTGAAAATTTTAACAAGCAGGGGCTTGTGTGTTTTGCACTTTCTGGGCAAGTTGAGAAAATTTTTTTGCCGTTAGTAAACACAGCCATCCTCTTAACTATGGATGATAACACCAGACAGAGTATATTAAACCCCTAGGCTCAGTGTGGATGTTACTTATGAAATGCAAATAGGTGAAGAAAGGAAGGAAGGTCATTTGCTGAGATTTAGGAAGTTATTTGATTAAGTAGGTACCCTTCTGAAATTCCGTTAAATATTAAGTAGAATATGAAGTAAACATTGGAAGGGTTAGGAGGATTGGCTAGCAATGAGAGTGTTCTGGTCATACCCCAAGCTTTGATGGGATTCATTTAATTTTTTATTTTTTTAAGGAAATGGAAGGAGGGTCAAGAGAATAGAGGCACTGAAGTAGTAAGAGAGATACAAAGAAGGAATTTTTAGCTTCTGATAAAGAACAGAGATCTAATTTCATGTTTCACATTACTCACTTTGGCTTAAGTCACTTTGTGAATGTTTCCATTGCAAGGAAAAGGCTGTCAACAGAGGGTAGATTTAGATTAGATATTAGGAAGAAATTTTTTCCTGTGAGGGTGGTGAGGCACTGGAACAGGTTGCCCAGAGAAGCTGTGGATGCTCCATCCCTGGAAGTGTTCAAGGCCAGGTTGGATGAGCAGCCTAGTCTAGTGGAAGGTGTCCCTGCTCATGGCAGGGGAATTGGAACTACGTGATCCTTAAGGTCCCTTCCAACACAAACCATTCTGTGATTCTATCATTCTACAATTCTACAGTTCCGTTATCTGGAACTGGCACTTCCATGAGGCTTAGATGTTTGAAGAAATACTTTCTCAGCTGGAAATTTGTTGAGTGTTAACCCTGGCCAGCAGCTCAGCCCCACGCAGGCACTTGCTCACTCACACGCAGTGGGATGGGGGAGAGAATCGAAAGACTAAAAGTGAGAAAACTCATGGGTTGAGAAAAAGAGTTTAATAGGCAAATCAAAAGCCCTGCATGCAACTAAGGCAAAACAAATAATTCATTCACTACTTCCCATGGGCGGGCAGGTGTTCAGCCATCTCCGGGAAAGAAGGGCTCCATCGTGCATTTACTGTTACTTGGGAAGACAAATGTCATCACTCCAAACGTCCTCCCCTTCCTTCTTCTCTCAGCTTTATATGCTGATCATGACATCGTATGGCATAGGATATCCCTTTGGTCCGTCAGGGCAGCTGTCCCAGCTGTTCCCCCTCCCAGCTTCTTGTGCGCTCTCAGCCTGCTCACTGGTGGGGTGGGGTGGGAAGCAGAAAAGGCCTTGACTCTGTGTAAGCACTGCTCAGCAATAACTCAACCATCCCTGAATTATCACTAAATCATCCCTGTGTTATCAATGTTGTTTTTGGCATAAATCAAGAACACAGCCCCACACTAGCTTCTATGAAGAAAATAAATTAACTCTATGCCAGACAAAACAGTACAGACACAACATCAGATTATGACATAATTCGTAACACCCTGAGAGGGGATATTGAGCTTTAGGTATCTCTCAAGATGAGCAGTTAAAAATGAAGACCTCCAGTCCCATGATCATCACTGGAAATACTGGCTTATTTTGACCTCTTTGAATATTATGCATGCAAAATTATCTTTATGATTTAAGGATGACAGTACAATATTAACTTCATATTTTCATTTTACAATTCAGATATTCTTACTAATTTTTTGTACTACATAAAACCATGCACTCCACTGAATATTTTTACAAAGCAACAACAGCAATTAACATTTCATTTTACTGCAAAAGGAAGGAATAAGATAAAGCTCTTCCATTTGAAAAAAACCAGCAAATATGCATACATATGTATATACGTATATGCATATATAAATCACAGTGTGTAACAACTACAAGCCGGAGGAGACACTAAGCAGTAATGTACTTTGCTGTTCTTGTGTAGCCTGCTCTGAAATAAATCATGATGTACTGAAAGTCACAAGCTGGAATGAATGAATTCTATCACAGCGGAATGGAGGAAGATCTCAAAACTCTGCATTTATTTGCTTACTAATTTGGGGGTTTTTTTGTTTTTTGTTTTGTTTTGTTTTGTTTTGTTTTGTTTTTAACACTGTCAGTATGTTTCTTACGTGTTATCTATGCATGAGGAACATGTAATTTTCTGAGTTTAAATTCTTTGCGACTAGAAAGAATTAGGAAACACTTTTTTCCCTTTGTATTTCATTTGATATCACCTATGAATAAATTGCCTAATATTGGTGAAGCTAAAAGGTATTTCTGAGAATCTGTGAGATTCCATTCTAGCATTAAGAACAGAATATTAATGGAGTATATAGTAATTGAGTGGAGATCAATAGCTTACTAGGTATGTAATAATATACTTCAGTTTTTGAGGAGATACTAAATAAAGGACTTTTGGGCCTAACAGAAATGTATTTTTTTTCTCTTTCAGTCTGATTTAAAGTAATACTGGTTTGTCTGTTTTCTTCGTGTAAACTTTTAATCTGCAGTGCTAATTTGCCTCTAGCAAATTATGTCTATAGGATGTTTTCCAAACAGAATAATTCTAGAGAGATTCTGAAATGTCTTTTTCCAAATAATACATGAAAAAATCTGTTACTTGAGAAAGAGTCAGAGACATAAAAGTATTACAAAACATTTTAAGTAAAAAACCCTTTGAAAAAAAAAAGGGGAAATTTTAAAAAGTGATCTAAATAATTACTGTATTAGTATAATTCACACATATTACCAAGGTTGGGGTGGAAGGAAGATGTCTGAATAACACTGTCAATTAACACAAACTGTTTAAAATATTATCCCTAAGGCCATACTTTCAAAACTTCACTAAACAGTATAATACAAAACAGTGTATTAATTATAACTGGTCAGGAACCTTTTTCATGAAGTAGTTTTTCATCAGAAATATTCAGCTCATCAAAATGTTAACTTGTCACAGGGATGAACCTGCTAAAAAAACCCCCAACAAACCAACCTAAACCAGCAAAAATTAACGCTTAGATCCATTTTTGCAGGTTCCACAGTGGTATTCCCAGTTAGACAAAACTGCTTGGTGGCCAACTGACTCAGGATACTGAAGACCCAGGATCAAACCTCTTTGTTCTTCTTCATATCCTATGTTAATAGCTCAGCCCAAAGACTACTGTGACCATTCTGAAGTTGACATATTTTGTCAAAACTGTTCAATACTAAGTCATAACCACAGCAAGATCTTGACCCTAGGAATGATGTGAGGTGCATGCTCTAGCCACAGGAGTAGGACATGATTCTCTCTGGACAATAAGGAGCAATCATTATAAGTTGTGCAAGGTAGAATAGCTGCAACACATACCTGAGAGACCCCTAGCTAATGTGGGAAGGTCTCTAGCTTGCAACTTGGCAAACTCAGGTTCAGATCCCCTCTCCAAATCATGGAGAATTCAGTTCACCTATAGCTGGTCACTAATACTTCAAAAAAGTACAGCAGCAACTCAGTTAGTTTCCGTGACTCAGTACTCCATGGAAAAAAGCTGCAGATTCCTTCACGCTCTGTTTCTTGTCCTAATCTGCTAAAAACAACCTTAGTTACTATACTAGAATAAAATTCCCTTTATGACTTGGAGCACATGTTGTAATTTTAAATAACAGTTGTGATAAGCACCATAAGATTCTTGGTGTCCACGATGCCACAATGAAAACTTCTGTGTTTTCACTCAAGCTCTTCCCAATTGTTTTTTAATCTAAGGAACAGCAAGCTGGGAAGACAATCTTGATTTCTCCTCTTTTTTTCATAAGTTTATCTGTTGGAGTTTCTTTGTCTGTCTTCTCTTCTACCCCACTATATTTTTTCCACTCTGGCACCTCTTTTCAATAGGCAAAGATTTTGCTTAGGCAAATAAGACAAAGCACAGGCTATTTGCACAGCTACGTAAGTAAATGAGATTAGAATAAGACTCTGGGTGCCTGCAGGTCAAATGCTCAGAACAGAGCATTACATCTGCAGCTGCCTTGTGATTGCTGTAAGTAAAATCTATACTGTAATTCTAAGGCATGACAGGCAGAATTAGTGTTTTATGGGCAGCATGAATCTTCCCTGAATATAAAAAAATTTGAAATCTGAAATCTGAGCCTGAAATAAAGATGTCCTTTACAACTTCCTCAACACCATTTTATGGATGAAATCTCTATTTAGAGCTTGACTACAGAGCTCACTATTTTTAATCTTTTTTTCATGTTTTGACAATTGCAAGAAAGAACACTCACCCCCCCCCCACCTTTCTTCCAATGTCCAATGTACTAAAGAATAGTTTTATTTGGTTATTTTATCTTTTGAATTCTGGATAATGTTCTGGCAATATGAAAAAAAAAAAACATTTTCTTACATACCACTTCCCTGATACTATTTTGAAAATTCTATACATAGTATAGAAAGTATTTATGAAATAACACACGACTACTATATATCCATCAACACCATTTCTCCTCCTTTTTCTTAACATAGAGATTTAGTCTTGTAAAATATGTAAGACAAGAATCTTTCAATGCAAAACTTTCAATATATTTTTATAAGTGTTTCAGATAGTACTAGTCACTAGAATTCACTTCCTTATATGGGACAACTCCACATATAATTACCTTCTACTATTTTTATCTAGGTGCTTTATGTTAATGCAAAAATCTGAACAGTGGCTTAATCCACACATGGTAAAAATATAATATGCTATCACTAAAATATCAATGAATTAATCCCATGCAGTAGTATAAACCCCATAATAACAGTAATTACTTAACAGAAATTTAAAGGGCAGTAATTAAAAGAAACAAACAAAATCTTAATCAGACTCATAATTTACTCACCTGCTTTTTTCATTTGCAAATCAATGTTTGCAGTACACAGCATAATTTATTATTTTGAAACTAATGAAAATTTCAATTTTAAAAAGTTATCAAAGAGCTAATCTTTTTTAGAGATGAAGAATCTTCCTTGTATACAAGAAGAGTTAAAGCCATTTCTAAAACGCCATGTCCAATGTGTTATTGAATAGTCGGATTGTCTTAGTTTGTAAAAGAGAGGAAATATTATCATATAGTAACTTTACAGGGCTCATTTGCTTTGAAGGAGGGAAAAAGGAGACAGGCAGTAAATTCAAAGCAGATGCTATCATGAAATAGGATGATTTTATGCTGAAAAGCTGGTGTGTATATTAGGCAGTTTGCACACACATTAAAGAGAACCAGGAGAGATTATACAACAGCAACAGGAACTGACATAGTAAAAGGGTTAATACCAATCTGAAAAATCCCAAAATCAAACAAAAATGTACCTTGGTGGAGTAAACTCATTGTCCAATGTGCCCAAATGTATTTTGAGGGCATGCTCACATCCTGCATGATACCATAGTACTATTCCTGTCAGAATGAAATCTTGCATATGAAAATATTGTCATACATAAAGAGTCATGAATTATGGTGATTTTCCTTATTCCTGACTGTAAAAATGCCCTATAAAAAGTTTTGGGGTAAACTGTGCTGTTCCAGCCCCCACTCCAAGCTTTGAAACAGAGGAATCTCTATTAAAAAAAAAAAAAAAAAAAAAAAAATTGTTGCAATAAGCATAAAAATAGATTAAAGACCTGTAAGGTCATGATAAGGAATTGTGGGATATTTTCAGTGGTAAGGGCAGCAGGTCATGATGATGCATGGTGATTCATGAGACTTGTCAATGGTATTTGGGAAGTTGGGAAGCCTTGTCCTAAAGCCAAGGATTTCACTACATGATTGCTTTATCAGTGCTGTAGTGGACACATCCCTCAATTCCTTGCTCCACAAACTTCAGGCAGAAGAAGGGTGAGTGCAGCCTGAACGGACAACTGCTGCTGTAATCTCCTTGGACTGGTACCCACGCAGTGTCCTGCCTTCCTGCTAAGAGGAAGACAAGTTTTCAAGAGATAAAAAAAAACTCTGCACAATGATTAGCTTTGGATGAAGTGAATATTCAAGCAGCTTTCACACTGGGCAATTAGATTTTTAACCATGTTATTTGTAAATTGGCCTTGGGTAGTCCATGTTCACAAGCCAGAAAAGTACATTGCTACATTTTAGACTGTCATATGCTATCAAAACACCGATAAGAGTCGTATTTGAACTTTCCCTTCCACTATACCTGTGATGGCAATGTAAAAGAACAAGTTTCATTGGAGAGTTTGAGCAGTCTGCCTGATTTTGTAAGAAGAATATTTTTCATGAGTAATTTTTGAAAGGAAATGAGACAGACACAGAAAAATCCCAACCCCACGAATTCTATACTGGGCTGACATAGCAAGAGTTTTTATATCTAGAGGAATTCCTGTTTCAAACTAGTATTACAGAATGTGATAAAATCATCAAAACACCAGGAAAGCACTTGCACTATCCAAACACTTGCTACCATGTAATCTCTACTGCACTGAGTAAAAGGACAAAAAGTACTGCAGAGTAATCCCAACACTTTGACAAATAATGTGAACTGAAAAGGAGTTTAAAAAAAGAAAGAGTATACCTTTCCATGACCCTTTTGTTACTGATTTGCCCATTCAAAAGGGACAATACAGTTACACTTCAGATGGTGCTTTCTGTAAGAAAGTTCCAGTCAGCACAAGCCACGGTGCCGCAGTCTCTAGAGCAGACCCCAGACCATTCTAACCTCCTCTGCTATAAGAAAAGGCACAGCTCAGATAGAGGTGTAGTATCAGAACTCAGGATCAGGTACCTCAGAGGAGATTTTTCCATTAGATTCAATGGGAGGTGAAAATAAAGGACGTTCAGGAAGAATAGAGGCTTTTCCTGCTTCAGCTCCCACTGTTCAGCAGAATTTTAAGTCGGTGGAGGATGTTTACTTCCATTCAATCTTTTCAGGCCAGCATCCCACAATAACAGTATATAAGCCAGGATGGCAACCCAGCTTTACTTTTATATTTCCACACCACTAGCAATCAATCTTCCATATTTCGGTGACAAAACTTAGCTTTCCTCACCTTACATTTGTGGTTCTCTATTCCAGATGCGAAAGACTGAGACCCTTAGAGACTGCCAAAGCAAACACTGTAGCAGAGCCTCAGAAGCTAGAAGGGTAAGCATCACATTTTCAGCAACAAGTGTCCCATGACCGACAGAGCTGAGAGAAGAGTGCTTTCTGCACATCCCTGTTCCACAGCACAGTCTTGCAGTCTGAAGCCTGAAGAAAGAAAGGAAAATCTGTAGGGTGAAATTAGAAGATCTGAATTCTCTATGAATTATAGATCAGCTGTTGTAAAGTTTTGGATCTGGAATCTCTTTTTCTTTCAGGGGGGACTTTTGAGAATACTCAGGATTGTAATAGGGTATGAGTGGACTGTCATAAAGCAAGTACAATATATCCTAAGTTATTACCATTTCCCAACAAGTTAATTTCCTTATTTACAGGAAAGGACACTTACCTAATACCGTAATAGGACATTCATTTCTTTCCTTTCCTTTCCTCTTACAGTATCCGAAGAGTTTATTTGGTTCAAGTTCTCCAAATTCCTGACATTTATGCTTCAGATATTTTAGAAGATTCATGGTTTTTGATGCTTTAAAAGAGGCAAGATATAGACATTTTCAATTTTGTCCTCTGCATAACAGTTTCTCACGTAATCTTTTCTTTCTGTTTTAGTGATGTGATAAAGAAGGTGTCCTCATGGTTAGTCTGTTTTACCAATCTCAATGTGTATTTTCTTAGCCTACTAAGAAAAGAGGCCTTAACAGATATATTGCATGTACAGATGAATATATGCAGGTCATAGAATGGTTTGGGTTGGAAGAGACCTTAAAGATCATCGAGTTCCAACCCCC
The DNA here is from genome assembly GCF_000699245.1 of Pterocles gutturalis. Lineage (NCBI taxonomy): Eukaryota > Metazoa > Chordata > Aves > Pterocliformes > Pteroclidae > Pterocles > Pterocles gutturalis. The sequence goes on from NW_010121058.1 coordinate 69,094, forward strand.
CTGCCACAGGCAGGGACACCCTCCACTAGACCAGGTTGCTCAAAGCCTCATCCAGCCTGGCCTTGAACACCTCCAGGGATGGCACATCCACAGCTTCCCTGGGCAACCTGTTCCAGTGCCTCACCACCCTCACAGGAAAAAAAATTTCTTCCTAATATCCAATCTAAATCTACGCTCTCTCAGTTTATAACCATTACCCATTTTCCTATCACTACACTCCCTGATGCAGAGTGCCTCCCCATCTCTCCTATAGGCCCCCTTTAGGTACTGGAAGGCTGCTATGAGGTTGCTTGGAGCCTTCTCCTCTCCAGGCTGAACAACCACAACTCTCTCAGCCTGTCTTATCTGTTCATCTGTTCCATAATAGCTTTTCAACTCCTAAACCAACTTCAGGTAAAACTTCTTGTGGCATAGACAACTCACTGATATCAATGTTTTTGAGTTTTTTATTTGACCATACTTCAAAATATTATGAGTCTCCTGTGCTGGATAGCCCCATAAATCATTGTGTCTTATGTATATAATGTAACTTAATCTACATGGTAAAAAAAATTAAGAACAATTTTAGATGTGTAATTCTTTTTGTAAAGAATTAAGCTTTACTTGTTTAAAGCAACTGCTCATTTATTTTATTTAAAAGTGTTTCCTATGAGCACACTAATGCCTTGAATTTACGTATTTTTTCTGTATTTTTAATATTGTGTTTCTTATTCAGTTTCTCCATTATCCCTTTCCCATAATATCTTAAGAAACATCTAGCCAACAGCTAATTCAAGCTATGATGACAACAACTAGCTCCAGCATGTCCTCTTTAAATTGCTTAAGCTCACTTTTAGCATGAATTATTTCCACCCAAATCACTCTCCCTTTTTCGCCTTACAAGACTAACATGGCAAGATCTAAGAGGGTCTTATCAGATGAAACCACTAATGAAAACAAGTTCATTGTGTAACAAGCAAGGGAAAAGTGGGCAAAAAGGAATACAGCCATATCTTGAGCCACTAGACAGTCAGGTTGTCTGCGTAAACTCATGTAAAGAAATAGATACTGCAGTCAAAACGATTTTTATTGGTCATTCCTTATTTTCATTGGTTGCCTTTACTTAGGGCCAGAGCTCTGCAGAGCTCAGCTGCTATGCAGGTTTTTGATGGGAGTTCTTTATAAGCCTTCAGTAGGAGCTTGAGCATGATAACAGAAACATGTCCTTGTAGCAGGCAGGTCACTGGCTGATGGTGCATTACAACAGGGTTCCTCTGACAGCAAAGGTATGTCTGAGCACATCTGCATCTGTCTTCAAGAGTTGTAACATGAAATTTGTACCTGACAACTGCACTCTATATAACTATAGAATCATAACTTATATCAACATGGGAGATAGATTTCAACTCCTGATTAAAATACCCAGACTTAGGTATCTACAGGTTGCTGTCTATGTGTGAGGGAGGTGTCTAAGCACACAAGACAGTCAATACAGCCTGGACGACTCATCAGCTCACCTTAAAGGAGACAACTACCTGTGATCAACTAAGTTAAATCTGATTCCAAATCAACCTAATCTGGTGGTGAAAATACATGTTCCTGAATGTGTACTAACATTTTTTAAATTTGTGAATACACACACACATAAATGTATAGGTTAATCATTCTTTTCTTCTGGTCTCACATCACCGTTGGGGACATTGTTTCATACTTTTCATAGAGTGTGCACTTTGTCATATATGGGAATGTTTCTGACTCTTCTTCCATGTTATTCCCATTCCCCTACAAAGGACCATTTACCTGTACAGAAGAGTGCAGCCTCTGGCCGACTGTAACCTTCACTTCCCACAAATACAGGTCTTTGGCTCTCTACCACTCTTCAGGACACTGATCTACCCTCTGAAGTTGTCTTACAGGAGAAGCACTCTGCATTAGAAGAGAGACTTACTCAAATTTCTCCTTCAGGAGCAAAATGGGAGCCCTAGGTTCAGAACCTGTCTTTTTTTTTTTTTCATAGCAGCAGAGTTAGGCACGGCCTCTCTCTTCAGCCAGAGCTAGAGTGGGTTATTTCAGACTGAACAGCAACATATGTTAATAAATTGTGTTTACAAAGGCGTAAATTCGACTACTAGGGGGGATAAAAAAAGGAAAAAGGCCTTTGAATATTTTAAAGCTTTTATCTTAGTCGACACACTTCTACCCACAAAATCTCTGTAATTGGCTTTTACGTGAGTCTGCTAATATGTTCTGAACTCTCCTCTCTTAACTGCGGGGTAGCAGCTATTCAACGGACAGCATTTTCAACACCTTTGTCAGTACAAACAAACCTTTAGGTTATTTAGCACGTAATAATTTAAAAAAAGAAAAAAAAAACAAAAAACCAAAACCAAACCAAACACACTATCAGACATTAAAACATCCCAGTGCTCCTGAGCACCAGTCCCTCATTCACCAGTTCAGGATTTCTTTCTTTACCATTGGATTTCTAGCTTATCCTAGGGCAGCTGGCAGGGCTGGCTTTGCAGCATAGCATGGAGACACTCTTTGCTTGTGCCAGCAGAAACAGTGGGAAATGCTCCATCCTGAGTTCACTTTGGTCCTTCCTGAAAGCAATGAGCAGGAGGGAAGAGCTGTTTGGCTAGCCTTGCTTCCCTTCTCTGTGAGTGAGCGGAGAACTTCTCTGCTCACTGGCAGCCAGACAGGCTTGCAACGGCAGACTGATGCCAGCCTGTAGCGTGGGGGCCACAGCATGGGGTCCACAGCAGCAGTTCCACTTGCAAACATTTGCTTCAAATGTGAGGCATCATTTCAGGGTTGGGGAGGAGACGGTGAGAAGGGAAGAAGAAACTTTAAGACTGTTTTAAAGGTAGAAGCATGGCTGTCATTAGCAAATAAGTACCTTGAGCAACATTAACACAGAGTGGGCGCTGGAGAAAAAAAGCACCAGGCAGGACTGGGAGTTAGGAGAAAGCCTCTAAAAGCTACACCAGTCCATTGTAATAAAGTCTTAGGTGTTGTGGCATTGTTGTAAGGGGTGAAATTCTTTCACACGCTGAGCAACGCCTGGGGCCCTGTGCAGGACTACACGTGGCATTTGTTTACGGACAGCTTTACACATAACACAGCCCTTCTCAAGGAGCTGTCACAAACTGCTTCACAGCTGGTTTTACATGATACACTTGCAACATATCACACACGTTGCTCGTGGGACTCCTTCCTCTGAGGGCAGAACAGAATAACCTACCTACCGCAGTCATAATCCCCTATGCATGTCCCTGCCTGTGAAAAACAACGTTTCTCCTGTACAATTCGCGGGAACAGAAACCAGCAGAAAGATCGAGTGCAGCACTAGTCCAGAGACAACCTACATGGGCTCAGCAGTGGAATCTGTAAAAGACACATGCTATGCTCCTGAAGCAGAGGAGTTTGAATTGCAGGTCAAACACACTGGCAGAGGCCACAGTAGGCCAAATTCAGACACCAGTCAGCCAAAAGCAGAGGTGTTTGATGTAGTCCCCTGCCCTGTCAAGAAACAAGAAAGATGTACATGATAAGTCAGTGACCCAAAGTCCTTTACTAGAGTCAGGACAAAAGAGTGAAAAGAACTTGCAACAAAGTAGTGGTGAAATTAGGGAAAGAAAAAAAGGGAAAGACACCTCCAATACTGTAAAGACAAGGGGGATTCCAAAAACGTACATTTGGGTTGTCCAAAGAAAACCTGAGGATGAGTGCAGTTGTTAGATGCGAAGAATAGATGCATTGTATTAAGGACAGAGCCTTGATGTTCCCATGTCGTAAATGGTCAGGTGAGCAGCCAAGGAATCTCCTAATGTCGTGTCATACATAAAGCTGACATAAACTTGCCACCCTACATCTCATGAATCACAGAATCACAGAATCACAGAGGACTAAAGCTTTGCACTAGGTAGGGCAGAGACAATACTGCTTATAGCCTTTGGTCTTATTGTTAAAGCACTCTGAAGACTGCTGGAGTGGAGTTCCTATGGAGCAGACTAAAACACCCTCCATCACTACAAGCTGACATCAGTTGTTTAGAATTATTTGTGGGCAACATGAAGGGAGTAAAATGTTATTTTTCCTGCTATTTAGGATAAGATGTGCTCCCTGCTGATCAGATGAAGTAATTTCAACTTCACAGATTCAGGAGCTTGTTTCTCTTCACTAACATCAGGTGCAACAGCATGGCCATCACCTTTCCATAAAATATGTGCTCAGTGATACACCGAACTGGTGTTTTCAATGGGTGGTGTGTTCTTTGGAGAACATTGCATATAAAAAGACACTATTAGGTCGAGCCTTTGGATATGCAAGAATAACACACAGAGCCCGCTGGTGTGAACACACATCAGGAGTTCAGACAGAATGAAATTTATGAAGCAAGGACACAGTTTCTACATTTCCTACTTATTTTAAAGACTACCATTCTCCAGAGCTGCAGAGCTGTTCTTTAGTAAAGCTGCTCTGCTAGAATGATAAACAAAATCTGTTTCTTTGAAGCCAGCAGGAGTCCTTGAAGATCATTTCAGATGCAGTGTGAGTCGTGCAAGGAATGATCTAAGGCCTTGATCACAACACATAGGGAACTCTTCTTAGGTATAAATATAAATAAGCTGTGTAGGACCTCTGGATTTTTGTGCAGCCCAGTTGTTGAGGGTGAAGTGGACAAGTTTCGATAGCAACAACGGGTCTGGGAAAGGGTGAGGCCAAGGAGAAAGGTCTGATTCTTTAATTAGAGCAGAAAAGAATTAGGATTCCTTGGCTGAAGAAAAGACTGTTCTTGTGATGGGATTTGGAAACAGAGTAATTATCAAGCAGTTGGCTTCAACAAGGAACTGTAGAGGAAAAGCAAAGTTTCTATTTTCAGTGTTCATTTAACATAACCCTTCATTCTGTTTGCAGCCCACATGATGACGCAACATTCCTCCATTTATATTCCCAGGTTTTGAATCATAAAAACATTAATTCACCTCTTAATTATTAATTTAGGAGTTTCTTTGTTGGGCTCTCAGGAGTACTATATTAGGCATTTCTTTTGTAAAATGCAGATTTAGAATGTAAGATAAATGAAGAGTTAGACTCTTTTGTGAAACTACAGAGGATTTAAAGTGAAAACCATATGAAAATAGACAAACCTTCAATTAAAAAAATGGGTTTCCAAAAACACAGACTGCTAGACTGAAATTTTATGTTCTTTGCATGTCTCTTTTAAAATATATATCTAGTCTTTTCAGATAAAAATGGAACAGTAGAAAGAAAAGTGTAACTTCAGAACATTGTAAAAATATGTAAGACTTCAACAAAATTCTGATAGGTATATAAAACAATGAGTTTTGTTTTCATATCTCAGAAAGATTTTGTAAAAGCAAGAGATATATTAGCTTTGGAGTTTTTTGACTCACATTTCATGCTATGATCAAGAGACTGAAGGTTTTTTGAGGATAAATTTTGTTATAAAGAGAGTGACTAAAATAGATCTTGTTTCCTTGTAGTCCTTACTCACAATAAAGGAAAATGACACTAACAACAGTGTAAGATGTAGTAAGAACTGTGCACCCTACCTCTTTTATGCTACAGCTTTAATGCTAGTTTAGATTTGTCTGGATGCATACTTCATAGCCCTTTATTTAATGGCACCCTCCCTCTTTTCAGTTTTGTTATATTCAGTGAGGTCCTCAGTCCAAAAAAATGCATGGGCCTGTTGGAGTGGGTCCAGAGGAGGGCCGTGAAAATTGTCATAGGGCTGGAGCACCTATCCTATAAAGAGCGGCTGAGAGAGTTGGGGTTGCTCAGCCTGGAGAAAAGAAGGCTCTGGGGAGACCTTATAGCAACACACCAGTACTTACAGGGGGCTTATAAGAAAGATGGATAGAGAATCTTTTTACCAGGGCCTGTAGCGATAGAACAAGTGGTAATTGTGTTAAATTGAAAGAGGGTAGATTTAGATTAGATATTAGGAGAAAAAATTGTTATGATGAGGGTGATGATGCCCTGAAACAGGTTGCCCAGAGAAGCTGTGGATGCCTCATCCCAGGAAGTGTTCAAAGCTAGGTTGGATGAGGCTTTGAGCAACTTGATCTAGTGGAAAGTGTCCCTGCCCATGGCATAGGGGTTGGAATCCTGGAAGGTCCTTTCCAACCCAAACCATTCTGTGATTCTATCATTCTATAATGTTGGCAAAATCAATTGTTCACCCTCTTTCCATCTCCCAGAGCCTAAGTGGCATCACACAGTACTGAAGCTGCAGATAAAAGAGGTTCCAAGGAAATTTGTAGGGTCAGGGATTGCTTCAAAGCAGAAATACAAAAATATAACTACAGTCTTGAATTTCAATTTTTTCCTTGACAAATGCTCTTCAGTGATTAACCCAGACGTATCTTCTGAATGAAAGGAAAATTTGCCATCATAATCTGCTGGAAAAACCTACGCAGTTCCCTCAATCCTCTACTTCCCTAGGCACTTAAATGATAATTTTATTTGAGCTGCTTCTGAACCTCAGTAAAAAAGTTTGGTAAATCTGGATATCATTAAGGATGTACTTCTTTCTTAAAATAAACATATTGAAAAGTCTGGAACTCCTTTTCAAAGATCAAGGGATGTCCAGTTACAAAACAAAAAAGGCAAAAAAGAATCTCACTTGGATCATCAATAGCCCCTTGACTTGTCTACAAGGATACATACACTGTTAACATCTTGCAGGTTTACCTCTTGGGTATGTTTACATGCAACTTTATCATGCCATTGCATAATTGTAATTTTATGGACAACTATGTGATGTGCATTAAACCTTTTATTAAACATTAGATTACCCTTCTTACATATAGCATGAGACTAAATCAAGATGACAAGGTCCAGCATCTCTTAAGGGACATCACACTGCGGCTATAGTTATGTAGGTTTTATCCCTTCCTGTAGGCTGGAGGCTAGTGTATTTTGCCAATGTGTTGTGAGAAAGGAAGTACCTCCATTAGAGAGAAAATTACAGACCAGGCTGAAAGCTGTACTTTGTATCTATTCTCTAGGCAGACCTGGGTGACCAACTTATGATTTTATCCCTAATGAAACACAAAGAAAATTGCATGGCACAGTATGTATTCTATTTCAAACTGGAAAGCAGGCTTCTTCAAGAAAACTGTAGTTATCCATTGCTATACCATAAACGTACAAAAGCTTGTGTGTATGTACAGCATTGAGACATCCACCCATACAGATTATATCTGCCTATACATAGATAGATCTACTACGTTTAGTTCTTTTCAGGTTACAATAATGATGTAAAAGCATGTGTGGGGGAAGGCCTTCCACTAGCAGTGGTAGAAAAAAAGAGAAGTGAATAAAGTGGAAATGCTGTGCTTACCAGCTCCCACTGTTCAGGCCACAGAGGGTCACTGAACTGCAGTTCATTTCCTATTCCACTCTCTGACTCCAACACTTTGAAGACTGCTGTAGGGATGTAATCATTCTTCTTGTGCTCGAGTGAAAACCACACAGAAAGATCAGTCACTTGCCTGCTCTGTTATTCACCCTCTTCCTCTTTTCGTTTTTTCTGCTGTTTTAATGTAATTATAAAGATCATTATTTCTTTGAAACAGTTTGAAATTTAGATTTATTAGTTTAAAAGATCTTATGACAGCAGCTGATTGCTCTCTGAACTCTATATGTTACACACTTCACAACGTTAAACTCCTCCAGTAGTGTCTCCAGCATTTGCTTTTTCTGGAGGCTTAATTTTCTAGAAGTTACATTTTCTAAAATCTCTGGTTTATTTTGAACAACATATATAACCCATCATAGATAACACAAGTATCACTGATGATCAAAATTTAGATTCAGAGTTACAAACATAAACACAGGACAAGGGGACGTGAATATTGTGAAAACTTCGTACTTAATTTCTAAAATTTTATTGCGATGGGATGATACAACATCTTAGCTAAGGTGATTTTAGTATGCGTGATGGAATTATTTGCCTTAGAAAAATAACCTTCTCTTTCATTTTTCTTCTCTTCCAGTGTAAGACCACAGACACTGGGGTCCTGAAACATTTGGCTGATGGAGGCTAGTTAGTGGGGAAAAAAACATTGTTTGGCTGCTGCTATGGAAGGCGGGGGAGACAGGGCCATTTAAACACAGCTGCCTGTAAGACTGCATGCTCTACTGTCGTGGTCTTTTCCCAGGTGGTATTCCCATCCTGACACCCACAGGTCAGACACAATGACAGGGTTATGAAGCAGTGTGTCTTAGAATCATAGAATGATTCTGGTTAGAAAGGACCTTAAAGATCATCAAG
>NW_010121059.1:0-17445 GCF_000699245.1 Pterocles gutturalis
ATTTCCAATATTACTGTAGTTTAGTTATTGTTCTTATCTCACTCTCTCCCCCATTCCCCAGGAAGGAAGAGGCTGAGCGAGCAGTGCTGTAGTGTTTTGCTGCCAGCCAGGGTCAAAATACAACAGGACCTTAAAGCCCACCCAGTGCCACCCCCTGCCATGGGCAGGGACCCCTCCCACTAGCCCAGGTTGCCCAAAGCCTCATCCAGCCTGGCCTTGAACCCCTCCAGGGATGGGGCATCCACAGCTTCTCTGGGCACCCTGGGCCACTGCCTCACCCCCCTCCCTGGGGCCCCCCAGCCGGGCTCGGTGCAGCTCTCCCATCCCCTTTCAGCAGCCCGTCCACCACGCAGTGCCAGCCCTCTTTGTCAGGGGGTTTTCAGCGGCAAACCCTGGCTTTGCAGAAGGAGGCTTAGACAAAAATTAGTCTCAGGTCAAAACGCCCAGAATTGGTCTGCCATGTGTTTTCTATCTACCTGCACATTTTCTGCTGCTGCCTTGGAGGATGCAAAGCACAAGTGTGGGACGGGACATCCCTCCCTGACATGCAGCCTCTCAGGATGGAGACAGCCAGGAGCTCCATCTGACGGCCACGCTGGCCATGGAAGGAGACCCAGACCTCGTTTGCATCTGGAAAGATTCAGCACGGCAATGCCAGGCTCAGGGACCTGTGTTTGGAAGGCTGCAGGGTCAAGGGATGAGGAAGGGTTCAAGCTGCCGCGAGGGCTGTAAGCACTGTAGGGGATTGGCAGCGATATCTTCGCAATTAATCAAACTGAATTAGGAGGTTAGTAAATGAGCAAATTGGCTGCACACGTGTGTGTGTGCAGGCTCATTTCTTGAGCCGTGAGACAGACACACCAGGGATTCCTCACATTAAATTATAAAAGCTTCCACCGCTGAAAGCTGCTGGGTCAGAGGAACAGGCGGCATAGCTGGGGGAAGCCGGGCTGGGCAGCATCCCTCCCGCAGGGCTGGGTGGGCTGGGCACATCTGCTGAGTTACCTGGACAGATCTGCAGCAGCAAGCCAGGTAAGTCATCCATCGGTGCGCAGGTTTTAAATAGAAGCAGCACCAGAGAACTTGCTGCTGCAGTCTTTTCTTTATAGATTTAAAAAAATATATTTATTGAAAAAGAGGAAGATGAAAAAGAAAAAAAAAAGGAAAAGGAAAAAGAAAGAAAAAGGAAAAGAAAAATACAAAGGAAAAGAGAAAAAAGTCTGGAAAAGGCCCCATGAACCTCTCCAGTCCCATGCTTCTTGATCACATTCTCTGCAAAATAAAAGCACCACAAATTTTGAAAAAATCTTAGGCAACCTTGGCTTCTTGCAATGGAAAATTCTCAGACCAGCTCGCACATGGTCATCCCAGGGAGTTTGCTTTACAACTGAATCAGTTTAAGGGCAGGCTTTATCCGCAGGCATATAGCTTTTATTCTCCTCCTTTCTGTTTCCTTGCTCTCAGGAATTGGGAACGCGTGGGCAGGGGGGAGTGGGGAGGGAACATGTGTGTTTGGTTTTTGAAGGTGTTTCTGCAGTTGCTTCATGGACCACCTTCAGAAACCTTACAGACTTGTCCTTGGGCACCGCAGCTCTGTTTTCACCAGTGCATTGCTATCTTCACCAGCGAATAAATTTTCTCCAAGCCTTGACTGAATTTCTCCTCCTCTTGCTGGGATTCAGACCCCTGCCTTGCCCATTAGGACAATTATTCCTTTCTGCTTCCCTGTAGCCTTTTAACACATTTCAAGGCTCTTCTCAAGACCAGTCCCCAGCTGAGCCAGTCCCCTCAGTTCTCCAACTTCATCCTTATTTCTGAACTTCCTCTAGTTTGCCTTTTTTTTTTTTTTTCCATATATCACCCAGCACAATGCACTTCAGCCTGCAGCCCTCCAGCTCTGTCCTTTGCCCCTTCAGGTTCATCCCACCTGAGGGTGTTCCACTCAACCAGCAATCCCGAGAGCATCATTTGCGCAGAAACTTTTACTTTAATCTCCTGACATGTTTCATAAATGGTGAGAAGGAACGTGTTCAGATCCGCCCGGGAAGATCTGCCCTTGATACTGTGATGCTTTCTGAACGTGTTGCTCTGCCTGCAAGGTCCTGCTGGAAAGCAGCGATTCATCTGGCTGCGAGATGGGCTGCATCCCTGGGAAATGGAAACCCTAATGCCTCTCCTTCTCCAGGTGAAGGTGATGTGTGCAGCTGGACCTCAAAAGCACAGGAGTATCAAAACCACCTGTAAAGTGGAGATCTTCAAAGCCTGGTCCTGGGCAAAGCCTTGTGCATCACCCAAGACCCCATTGTGAGACCTCACCTGTGTGACTCCAACCAGGCATGGCCACAAAAGATGCTTTAAGGGAAGGTGTAAAGAGGAAAACCGCTTGTGTGACCAGGAGCAGAGCTCTGGGCTTGTGAAAAGGGACAGAGCAGAGGCTCTGTCTTAGCAATGCCAGGCTGGCTGGTGTGGCTTTGTAGACATGCTGGGGTGCAAACGCCAGGGAGGGAAATCAGAGGGAAATCATATTTAATTTCAGAGGTGATAGAAACTGGATGGGAACATACTGAGTAGAGGTAATTTCCCAGCTGTTGGAGCAGGGTGGAGAGTTGGAGCTGTCTTTCAGCAGATACATGAAATCAAAATACCCTTTAGGATGCTGACTATCAGTTCCTCCGGGTAAGAGAAGCTGTCACACCGAAAGCAAGAGGCACTCAGCTCAGAAAGTCATTTTCAGCTCCGTCTTTCTAGATACAGAGCAAGACAAATGGGAGATGAAGGTGGGAAATCAAATACTCGGTGCTGATCGAGGGATTAAAAATTCTCCTGCTGGTCAGCTCCATTATCTGAGGTTTACTGGCTTCCATGTCTCATGGTGGCATGTGGAGGGAGAACAAGGATCCAACTGACTCTTCTCTGCCTGTTTTGATGTAGGAACTATGGGTCCTCAGATTACATTAGAAAATGTTGAAAAAGTCAGGCTCACGAGAAAGGGAAGGGGTTATTTCACCAAAGGTGCCTTTAGTTTGTGAAACTCCTTGCTAAAAAGACAGTTTAAGGGCTAAAATTTTGCACAGAAGATGCCAGATGGCTTTCTGGGATGGGGTTAATTAAAATGGAAAAACCACATCCAGTCCAGGTAGTCCCTGAGCTTTGTTGGAAGCTGGGAAGGCATGTGGAAGTGTCACGGTTTATTTCCTTTATTCCTCCCTAGGGGCGTGCTTTGGATGCTGGACACAGGATCTGAGGCTGGATGGACCTTTGGTGTGACCCAGGGAATGGCTGTCCCTGTGTGCCTGGTCTGTCCTCGCTCAGGCTTCTCCAGTGACCACCATGTCCCGCTCGCGTCCCACCAACACCTCGCTGTTAGAGCTGCACCTGACGGGCATCCCGGGGCTGCAGCACCTGCACCGCTGGATCTCCATCCCCTTCTGCATCATGTACCTCCTCACGCTGGCTGGGAACAGCACCCTCCTGTGCGTGATAAAGGCTGATCCCAGCCTCCACCTGCCCGTGTTCCTCTTCCTCTCCATGCTGGCTGTCATTGACCTGGTGATGTCCACCTCCATCACCCCCAAAATGCTGGACATCTTCTGGTTTCACTCCACTGCCATCAGCCTGGATGCTTGTCTTACCCAGATGTACTTCGTTCATGCTTTCTCCGTCATGGAGTCAGGGGTGCTGGTGGCGATGGCCTTCGACCGCTACATGGCCATTTGCAACCCACTGCGGTACTTGTCCATCCTCACCAGCCCTGCGGTGGCTGCCATCGGCTTGGCCACTTTGCTCAGGGCCGTGGTGTTCATGAGCCCCCTCACCTTCCAGATCCGCCGCCTGCCTCTCTGCACCCCAGCGGTCGTGGACCACTCATACTGCGAGCACATGGCCGTGCTCAAACTGGCTTGTGGCGACGCCACCTTCAGCAACACCTACAGCCTCTCTGTCTCCACCTACGTGGGCAGCCTCGACTTGCTGCTCTCTCGTACGCGCTCATCCTCTGAGCCGTGCTCGGCCTCTCCTCCACGCAAGCCCGCAGAAAAGCCTTCAGCACCTGCGGCTTCCACCTCTGCGTCATGGCCCTCTTCTACATCCCCGGGCTGCTCTCCATGTACATGGAAAGGTACCACCAGGACCTCCCACCCAACGTCCAGGTCCTGTTGGCTGATATCTACCTCCTCATCCCACCGGCGTTCAACCCCCTCATCTACGGCATCAGGATGAAGCAGATTCGTGACGGAGCACGCAAAGTGATCTCCCGGAGGAGATCCACAGCAGGAGGGGTTGGGGCTGGCCTTCAGGGCACAGGGCTGGGACTCGTGAAGACCAAGTCTGTTCCCGAGAATGGCCAAAACCTCTGCTGGACCTCGGTGTGGCTCTCAGTGTATGTGCAGAGCTCCAGGAAATGTTGGCATCCACCAAACTCAGGCCAGCACCAAGTGCTGCAGCTGGTTGATCTCCTGCCTGCCCCAGCACGTGGCAGTGACATTGGCACAGCACCTTGGGGTGGTCCAGTTCCCTCAGATCTCCCACCACAAAAAGGATTGCAGCCACCACCTGACCTTGTTCAGGCAAAATGGCCCAGTATAGCTGAACCCCAGAAAATAGCTTTTTCCTTGACTCACAGGATCATAGAAAGGCTTGGGTTGGAAGGGACCTTAAAGATCATCTACTTCCAACCCCCCTGCCATGGGCACGGACACCTCCCACTAGAAGGTGGAAACCTTCCACACCACCTTATGGGCTGCGGAGCCGTGTGAAAAGAGGGAAGGGACATGGGATCACAGGACCATGGGATAACTCAGGATGCAAGGGACCTCAGGAGGTCTCCAGTCCAAGCTCCTGCTCAAAGCAGGGTCACCTACGAGGTCAGACAGAGCATCACTTCAATAGCATCCAGTTGCCATCTCCTTGAAGACTTCTTCATGCTCTTACAGGTGAAGTTGTCCCAGTAGAAGCGGCAGTCGGTCCTGTGCAGGAGAAGAGCCGTGGAGGCCAGCAGAGACAGTGGAGGGGACAGAGGGCTCTGCATGGCTCTGACAGCCCTCTCCATGCACCATGAACTGGTTTTAACTGGGATAAGGTTAATTTTCTACATAGTAGCCTGTAGGGGGCTATGTTTTGGATTTGGGATGAAAGCAGTGTTGATGATAACACATCGATGTTTTAGCAATTGCTGAGCAGGGCTTGCACAGCATCAAGAGCTTTTCTGCTCCTCACCCTGCCCCGCCAGCCAGTACCCTTGGGGTGCACAAGGAGCTGGGAGGTGAGACAGCTGGGACAGCCGACCCCAAGTGACTAAAGGGATATCCCAGACTATATGGATTCATGGTTAGAAATAAAAGCTAGTGGAGATTTTCCAGGGCTGCCATTGCTTGGGGACTGGCTGGACATCAGTTGTCTGGTGGTGAGCAATTAGATTTTTTTGAATCACTTGTTTTTCAGGGGTTTTTTTCCTTTGTTGTTGTTGGGGTATTTTCTCCTTTTTTATTATTAAACTGTCTTTATCAAACTCACAAGTTTTCACATTTTTATTCTCCTGGTTCTCTCCCCCATCCCGCTTTGGGTGGGGGGGGTGGGTCAGGGTGGGGTGTGAGTGAGTGGCTGTGTGGGGCTCAGCTGTCTACTGGGGTTAAACCACAACAGCCACAGATGCCATCGTCCTGCAGGGACCTGCAGCAGGAACCCGTCTGCAGGGTGCCGAGGCTGTTGGTTGCGTGATTAAAGGTTCACCTCCATAAACCCAAAGGAGCAGAGGAATGTGACAGGCAGGGGAACCCCAATATCCCCCTCAGAACCAGCAGAGCCCCCAGCTCAGCTGCTCCCCAGGCTGTCCCAGGAGGATGTTCAGCCCATGGCCAGGTGTAAGACCTCCAAGGTGGTCAATGGCAGGGGGTCTTCTCCCTCCTGGCAAACCAACATGGGGTACTGCCCACCGGGTGGTGGGATAATCAGTATGGGATGCCAGGAAAAGCATTTTGGGACTGTGCAGCACTCCCTGTGGGATGTTTAGGGTGGGAACCAAAGGATGGGAATGGAAGGGATCAGGGTGGGAAAACAGAAGGATGAGGGGATGAAGGGGTCCAGCCACATGGAAACGGGCTGTTGGTCAACATGCTTGGATGTCCATGCCTGATGCCTGATCCACACAGTCTGGCCTGAGCTCCATTTCCAAAAACACCCCTGGGCGAGGGTCACCTAATCTGTGTGCACGTGTGAGCATCGAGGGCTGAGCTCCAGCTGCTGGAGTGGAGACCATGGACCACAGGGGCCCATGAGCCCAGGGGACCAGCACCTGCAGAGGGGTGCACACACATGGGGTGGGGACGTACATCAGCATGCAACCACCAGCAAACATCAAGAAGGATCAGACAGTGGGTAAGCTAAGATTTGGGAGCAGGTATCAGCGAGGCTGGAGGTCTGGGCTGGATGCTGGAGAGACCAGAGGGTCAGAGCTGTGCTACTGCAGAGACCCTGGGGTCGGCTGACTGCGCAAACCACCTGGGGCAGGGTCCGTGCTTGCACTCAGATGAGCAGCCAGGAATCTCCTGGGTGCAAAAGCAACAAACACACTGACATGTAGGACATGACAGGCTCCAAAGTGTGTGAGAGGCATGGGGGACCTCCCCAGGGAAGAATGTCTTGCTTTGGGTGTGCTGAGACATCCTGCCATTGAGACATATCAACCAGAGAGGTGAACTCCAAAAAAAAAAAGCCTAAATATCAGTTTTTCTTTAAAGCCTGCTCCCTCCCCGCAGTCTAACGCTGTATCCAGGATTGCAGTTTCAGGACTCTCCCTGCTCTGGGATTGTTTGCTGGGAACAAGATGAGCCTTGGTCATTGGATGGTGAGCAGTGTCACTGTGTGTCACTCATTTGGATATTATTATTATCATTATCATTATTTACAATATTATAGTGGTTTAGTTATTAAATTGCTCTCATCTCACCCCACGAGTCTCTTTTCCCTTCACCCCTTTAATTCCCTCCCCCATCCCTGGGAGGAAGGAGGGTGAGCGAGCGGCTGTGTGGCATTTACTGCTGCTGGCCACATGGGTTAAACCACAACAAGCAGACCTGGGTCCCTGGGAGGGGGGAGGACAAGAAAAAAATGTGCATAACACCATGGCAGTAGAGACAACACTGAGTCCACAGGGAGCTGCGTGATGGATGGCAGAGATGCCCTGTCCTGGACAGGCTCTCAGCTGTAGCTCTCATGGGCTGCTTTGAGGTAGAAGCTCTGTCAGACTGAAGCATCCCTCATCTCACACCCTGAGCATCCACACACATTCCTCTGGAGACAGGACACAGGGGCTGTGAAGAAAGTGGTCTTAGGGCAGGGAATGAATCTGCAGAACAAAATCCACGCTTTAGGAAAACCTGCCCTTTGGGACAAAATCTCTAGGAATGACATTCCACTTCCCCCAGAAACTTTTTGTTTGGGTTTTTTGTTTTTTTTTATAAATAAGGTGAAAAATTGGGGTTTATTCCCTAATGGGCTGACATTCTGCTAATGATCTTTAAAGACACACTTTCCATCTGCTGGAGGCTTGCCATCACGTGGGGTTTCCTCATCCATGACCAGGGGCATCGTTCCTCATCCACGCACTGCATGATGCAGCCACAGCTCAGGACCTGCTCCGAGATCCCACCTCCCTGCCTGGACTCCTGCACAAACTCCTTCTGGGGAGACATGAAAGTTTGGTGTAATGGTTCTGAGAGGAGAGAAGAATGGAAACCCAGAGTTTCCGAACCATCTTGCTCTCTCTGGCAAAGCCAAAGGGATTTTTCTCCACTTCAGATGGACTTAGTTTATGTTTTGTGCATTGGTCTCATTGGGACCCACCAGACTCTGGAGACCACCATGCCCCTGAGCCCCCAGTGGTATGGCACAATGAGGGAGAGCTAATGAAAGAAGCTGAGGCAGTCTCGAAAATTTCCATCTCCTCGCAGGACAGACAATCCCATCTCTGCATCCTCCCACTGCTGTCCCTTGGGGGATTCCAGAGGATGGATTAATATACCCCAGCGCTGCTGCACTCAGCGACACACCAACATGTACGGCTGCAGCCCTCCAGGTGACGGTCCTACAGGGGACACAGATACCTCTGCTTGTCCTCCTCGTCAGAGCAGGATGAGAAGCCTTTGCTCAGGCTGCAAAGCTCGTCTGTGCAGTTTTTCCATCTCCCAAGCCCAGAAGTCCCGGTGATCGGGGTTATTCAGTACCGCTGCAATACTGGTAATAAATAATATTGTGCCAGGCACTGGCTGCAGAAGAGACTTCTGGAAGAAAATACACTCTTGCCTTGGATGTGGGCACCTGGAGACTCTGGATTCAGACACATGTGAGTACCTGGAGGTAGGTGTCCACACGTGCTTGTGTGCGTGACTGCGGGTGTCCAAGCCCTGAGTACAGCCAGAGGAGATCCAGCCTTTGGGGTCAGCGGATCCAGGAGAGCATTTAGGGGGGTCAGTTACTCTGCAGGCTCCATGCTCGAGCTCCTCTCTGACTGCAACAGCTTCTCAGACCCCTGGGGTGTCATTCCCAGTGTCCTCTTTCTTGGACGCTTGAGATGCCCCCAGGTTCCCAAAGCATCCCTGTGGAGCAGCCCATCAACCAGGGTTTGCAAGGACCTCCACCCTGCTGGGTGCAAAGGAAGCAGAGCCCAAGTGGGACACGCGGGGGGGGTCCCAGATGGCTCCAGGAACCCGTGTTCAGGCAGCTGAACCATGCCCTGAGTCTTTGCAGAGGGACCCCCCTGTAGACCCTGAAATCTGGTGGGTCAGATGGGGGCTTGTGCCATCCCAGGGTGCAAAGCCCTGTTTTGCAGCAGGAGCTGGGCTGAAAGGCTGGTCGGTGTCGGTGGCAGTACGTGGGTCTGCTCGGGAGCGTGGGTCAGTGAAAGCAGCCCTGGGTTAACCTCGCTGCCCAAATCTGGAGTCACACCCGTCCCCTGCAGCTGCTGCTCACCGGGATGCAGAGGGTCAGTGCAGTACAATTAGGTGCAGTAATTAAAAAGGAATTTTGATCCTGTTTCAGCCTCCCAAATGTCCTGACTTGCAGATATTTAGGGCAGAAGGTAAGCACTTCTGTCCTGGACAGTCTTTTCAGCCTGCAGCTCCTGCAGCATCCCCAAACCTGGGGCTGAGCTGTAGTTCAAACAGAGGGTTCAAAGCCTACGGAAGTCTGCTCTCTGTTTTAAACTCCAAATGCAGTGTTTCCTTAGTTGTCTACCAATATCTTCTTTATTTCTGTTCTGAACTTATTGAGCTTCTGCTTCTCACCGCTGCTGCGCTGGCCAGGGCTAATGTTAAATTTTACCCCAAGCGATGCTCCAGCGGGGCCACACACGGGTGAATTTTACTCCGTGTTGTCAGCCATCAGCCACCCCACAGCTCACTGCTGCCTAAAAAGCTTCTGGAGGATGATCATCCAGACAATTTATTTTAAAGGCAGGGATCTGGTGCGGGCATCACCCACCTGGTCTGTGCCCCTGTGTTGGGGGGAGGCAGCAGGAGCAGAGGCAAAGTTTTGGCTCAAGTGCATGTGTAGGTCCTGCCCACTGTACTCAGACCCTTCTTGTGTCTCTGGGATTGTTCTCTGGAGTTTCTGTATTACCCTCAAGCTTCTCCTCTCAGAACAAAACCTCAGAAATGTTTTTTTTTTCCTCTGACTACCACCTAGTTTTGCAGGCTTCTCTCACGGGTGCACGACAGAATGAAGACAGAGCAGCAAAAGGCAATTTCAGGATCATGCTTAAAGTCCCGGAGCATCCTTTGAGACAACTTTTTGCCCGAAAAATTTATGTTTGGCCCATTGCAGGGAAGCCAGGGCTGCTCAGGCCAAAGTTCTGCGTGAGGGAAGTTGGGCACTGACTTTTTTTCCCCTCTTGCAGCTTCTTTCAAGATCTCAGCTGAGCGGCGGTGAGCAACCAACAAAGAAATAATCCCTTTGCAAGCGATGGACTGTAAAAGTCCCTTGGTTATCCCCTGTGGCACAACTTGACACACGAACTTCTTCACCTTACAGGAACTTTCACGCCATACCAGCCCCATTTATTCACCTTTTCTGATCCGTTCCCCCAGCCCATCGTGTTATGCTGTGGCACTCCCATCTCACATGTCGCAATAACGATGTGGATTCCTGATTTGCAGAGTCCCCACCTTATCCCCCTTAGTTCTGGACATCCCAGGGCTCAAAACCAGGCTCCTTTTTTTTAAACACAAAAGCCAAATTCTCCTGCATGGCTTCTGATCCCTTCAACCGCCCCAACAGCAGCTCCTCCTCTTTCATCCTGGTGGGTGTCCCCAGCCTGGAAGCCTTCCCCACCTGCCTGGGCATCCTCTTCTCCTCGAGCTACATCATCGCCTTGGTAGGGAACAGTGTAGTTCTGCTTGTCATTGGGCTGGACAACTCCCTGCGGGACCCCGTCCATTGCTTCCTGGGGATGCTGGCGGTCATTGACGTGGTGATGGTGACGTCCATCATCCCCAAGATGCTGAGCATATTCTGTCTGAGCTCTGCAGAGATCGGTTACACGGCCTGCTTTGTTCAGATGTTCCTTGTTCACTCCACGACATCGGAGGAGTCGGGAGTGCTCCTGGCCATGGCTGTCGACCGCTACATTGCCATCTGTCACCCTCTCCGGTACCAAGCCATCTTGAATCGCCAAACCATTGCCCAAATAGGCTTGGCCATCATGGTGAGAGGTGTCCTCTTCATGGTCCCGTTGACCGGGATGGTGACAAAGCTCCCGTACTGCCGTTCCCGCGTGGTTCCCCATTCCTACTGCGAGCACATGGCCGTGGCCAAGCTGGCATGCACGGACCCCAGACCCAGTGGGCTTTACAGCATGGCTGGCTCCTCTCTTATCGTAGGGATGGATGTGGCTTTCATTGCCGTGTCCTATGGGATGATCCTGAAAACTGTCCTGGGGAAGAAATCCTGCCAGAAAGCCTTCAGCACCTGCGGGTGTCACATCTGCGTGCTGCTGCTGTATTACATCCCGGGGATCGTCTCCATATACGCACAGCATTTTGGCAGCGGCGTATCCGTGCGCGCACAGGTTCTGCTGGCGGATCTCTACCTGATCCTGCCCGCCATGCTGAACCCCATCGTTTATAGCATGAGGACCAAGCAGATCCATCAGGCTGTGCGCAAAATGCTCTTCCAGGAAGGTTCAAGCCTGATGCAGTAGCCAGTGGTTTCCCAGGTGTATTCATCCATGCAAAGACAGCACCAGCTTCATTTCTGTTGAATCCACGCGGTGGACATAAGAAAGGAGGAAGGAGGACTTGTTGGCTTTAATGACCACATGAGACCCCACGTTGTGACAAGTTATTTGAGACTGGGAGCATGAGCAATATCATGTCCTATTTCCCTTCCTCCCTTCCTCCCTCCCTCCCTCCCTCCCTCCCTCCCTTCCTTCCTTTCTTCCAAGTGATACAGAGAATTAAGCAACCACCTTTGAGTCTGGAGATGTTCCAAATGCCACAAACATCCCTGTGATAACTTCAAGCAACATTTCAGGGCTCCAAGTACATTTGTGTCAATACGCAGATTCTATTCCAAATGGGGAAATTCTTCAGTGTTGTCTTCTTTAGTCCCTGCTGGACTCTCAGGGCTGGTGATAGGAGACTGTCACAGGGGCTGCAGCCACAGAGGGTCTCCTCTCTGGGCCCCTCTTGCACAAAAGGCTGACCCTCACTGGGCACAGACCAGATTTTCTGGGTTTCTGGGTGATGATGGGAACTGAGCATCTCCAAAACTGAGCTCTTCAAAGCATGCTGTCCATCCAGCCCTTCACACCAGCTGGGTGAGGAAACCAAAGCAGGGAGATGCACAGTGGTGTATCTGGGTGTCCACAACTGATGATGGTGGAAATAAACACTGAGTCTCCTGGGGTACTCACCGACCCTGTGTCTGCTTGTTGTGATGACCACAAGTACCCAAACAGCTAAATCTAGCATGTCTTGGAGGCCTGAAGGACACCACGTCACGGGTCTGAGTGTCCTGAGCCCAGCCAGCTCTTACTGCTGGTGGACCAGCTGCATCCCAGCCTGCTCCGAGCCCTCTCCGAGCCAGCCAGCTCTGTCCAGCTGGGATTCACAAGCTCTGTCCGGGGGTCGCAGCACTTAACCATGCTGGGACTTCCCTGGGTGCAACAGCCCTCCTGCTCTGGAAGCTGGGATCCAGCTGGGAATGTCCCAGCCAGGCTGGGTCCCCCAGCAATGATGGGTTTTATCTGGAAAGTGCAGGAACAAGGACCCCTTCTGAGGCTCTGCAGCTTGGCATCAGCAGATGGAAAGTCCATCCAAGGAGATGCTCTGTAGGCGTTATTTTGAACTGGAGGGTCCCTGGGAGAGGTGCAATTTCATGGAACACAACATGTCAGCAGAAACTATCCAAAGGACCAGCATCAATAACCCACATCCCCATTCTTGCCTTTCTTTGGTACTAAGAGGTTCAGAGGTTCAGGGCTCCTGCTCCTCAGAAACGGAGGGTGCTCCAATGGCAGAGGGATGCTCTGCAGCCTCTCCGCAGGGATGTTCCTCCTGGGGTCTGTCTGGAGCTTTTGCAGACTCAGTAACACTTAAAGTACAAAAAATCAGAATTTTTGTGACAAAAGCAGCAGGCTGGTGAGAATATTTTGCCCAGGGTGTTTGGCCAGGGTGATGTGACAGGTCCCATTAGGAAGTTTAAGATACAGGAGTGATGAAATAGAGAATTCAGGAGGTGAGCGGCTGTGCCAGAGATGCTCACGGACCTCTGCGTGGTGGGGGGGGAATTGCATCCAGAGAGAGGAGCCACAACCCCACCGGGGTCTGAGGGTGGAGGAGAAGCAGCGGGACGACATTAGGGGGTGGTCTCCATTAACACAGGGATTCAGAAGAAAAGCACAGAGGCGGCACGTTTCCTCCGACAGCAGAGGAGGATGATGCTCATCCTTCTCAGACACATTCGGGACAGAGGTCCACGTGGTCACCACCATCTCCCTTTGAGTCATGGCAGTGAAGGAGGCAGGTGCAGCATCATGCCTCTGACCCATTTCAGATAGCAGCTTCAGGTTTGGGTGAATACTGCCGTAAAATCGCTGCTTGTCTCAGTGGGCATGAAGGCGATCTAGAGTATGGGCTCCAGCCATAGACTGACAACATGTCTACAGCTGCCACCCGTTCAGATGAATCCCACCCAAAGTGTTATAGAATCACAGGAGGGTTTGGGTGGGAAGGGACCTGAAAGCCCGCCCAGTGCCACCCGCTGCCATGGGCAGGGACACCTCCCACTAGCCCAGGTTGCCCAAAGCCTCATCCAGCCTGGCCTTGAACCCCTCCAGGGATGGGGCATCCACAGCTTCTCTGGGCACCCTGGGCCACTGCCTCACCCCCCTGCACAGGAAAACATTTCTTCCTCACATCTCATCTCCATCTCCCCTCTTGCAGCTTCAACCCCTTCCCCCTCGTCCTCTCTGCTTAGCCCTCACTTCTACATTAATTTAAGAATTAAACCCAGTGAAGCACATTGTATTTCACCACTGGTTGGCTGTGTCATTCCCCACACCAAATGTATTTTTTCCTGTCTTTGGAGTGTTTTTCTGACTTTCTGCTGCTCTCTTCCCTGACAACGTGAAAAAACTAGTTATCAGAATGTTTCTGCTGTCCTGAATTTGTATTTCTTGCAAAGAGTCTCTGCTGGCCTGAATTTGCACTTTTCAGCCCTGGAGCCTGGGGAAAGGGTCTTGGGGAGGGGGGCAAGCATGGCTCATGCCATGGCACGGGCAGGGCCAGGAGAGGCTTCCAGCTCCTTGCCCAGCAGAGCCAGAAATGCAGCTGCACTTGTGCCTGCTCCAGGCAGAAACACAAGGAAGGGTTTTCATTCTGCTGGACACAACTTGTGCATCCTGTTCCTGTCTCCCTTGGTCACCTCCAGGCACCCAGCATTCGTAAAAAAAAAATAAAAATAGATGAGCAAGAATTGACTTGGGATTAAATCTGTTACCCTCCAGCCCCATCACTGAGGCTGTTGGAGAAGACGCCCAGAGAGGACGCGTGCTCCTGGGAATCTCCATCCCGGCGGCACTGCTGGGGTGATTTATGCCCAGCCCTGCAGCTCTGCCCTCCCACGCAGGAGACGTTCCGTCCTCGGCGTGAGCATCCCGCAGGGTGGCAGCTGTCTGCACGCAGAGAGCGAGGTGGGTGGCTGAAGGGCAGGACTGGTGGGGCAGGGCACAGGAGGCTGGTGGGAGTCCAGCATCTGACCCGTCAGCACGCACCGCGTGAGTCCATCAGGAAAAAAAGGCAATTGATGGAAAATTATTTTAAGAGTAGTTTTTAAAAATTTTAAAGTTTCTTATTAAATGATACTACAGGTCCAAGGCTGCAGAATTCTGATTTTTTTAAAGTATTTTTTTAGGTAGAAATAGGACTTGAGTTTAAAAAACAAATAAATGCCAAACCTTTTAACCAAAGGCAGAAATTGTTTGCTGCAAGAGAGTCACTTTGTTTCTGTTTGTATGAATAAATCAATAATCAGCTGAATACACATTTTTTTCTGCTACACAAACTAAATTTTCAAGCACGGAAAATGTTCTTAATCCCTGGCACACAACAGCAGGTGTCTGAAAAAGCCACGGGCACGCTGGACGGGGCTCTTGGCGACAGGCAGAATTTGGTGACATAGGCTGGATTCTTTCACAGCTGGTGATGTGAACCCCCCTGGCCCAGGACCCCGACCCAGCTGGGGGACAAAGCGTTATTTTGGGGAGAAAAATGAATTTGTGGAGCAGGAGCAAACCCCAGGCGAGCCTCACGCTCATTGCTCAGGGCACGGGCTGCAGCGAGAGCTTTGCCTTTGCCGTGAACACGGAGCCCCTGAAACAACCTTGTTTCATGTAGGAAAGCATGTTTGAGGCATGCACTGTGCCGCAGAGGACAACGTCCCACGGCCACCGAGGCGGCTGCGGTGAGAAGGGGCTGCTGTGGTTTTACACACCACTGCTCGCTCTCCCTCCCCCTCATCCCTCATGGGGATGGGGGAGAATTAAAGGGGTGAAGGGAAAAAAGGACTTGTGGGGTGAGATCAGAACAATTTAATAACTAAACTGCAATAATGTTGGAAATTATAATAATAATATTGATATATACAAATATCCAAATGAGTGACACCTAGTGACACTGCTCACCACCCCATGACCAAGGCTCAGCCCATTCCCAGCCAACGATCCCAGAGCAGGGAGAGTCCTGAAACCACAATCCCAGAGTGGAGATAAGACCCGAGTGTCCAAGAGATCGAGACAACCCTGAGAGATGGTGACCCAGAGGGAGACAACCCAGAGCAAGAGAGAAAACTTCCGGACAGAGCCTCACCTCTCCCCTGGCCATGCCGTGCATGGGATGGAACAGACCATTGGCCAGTTTGGGTCTCAGTCCTAAACCCTCCTGGGCTGGTCACTGGGGCTGTGCTCCCTCCCAGCTCCTCCTGCCCCTGCAGACACGGGCACAGCAGAGAAGCTGGAAAGTCCTTGACTGTCCTGGCAGCAGCTCTGCCCATCAGTGTGTGATCAGCTTCTCCTCAGCACAAACCCCAACACAGCCTCGCACCAGCTGCTGGGGAGAGAGTTCACTCTGTCCCGGCCCAAACCAGGACAGGGGTGCAAGGGTTGGAGTGGGGAGAGCTCGGTCGGGGAGATGTCACAAAGCAGACATAAAATGTCACAGGAGAGCGCAGGGACCATTCCTCCAATCAAAGGACTAATTAAATGTGAGGAGTAAAGAGAAATTAAACTACAGGGAGAAAAAAAAAAGTTGGTGGTGCCTAGGAAGCGGTGGCAGTGATTCCGACGTGTCTCAGCCTGCGGTACTGATTCTTCACTAAAATTCCATTTTCACAAAGTTGAGGGAACTTAAAGGCAGAAGGAATTTAGACAAGGGAACTCCAGAGAAAGTCAGGAGAGGTTCTGAACGAGTTTAATGGCCAAGCCTGGTCTGGTGGGTGCTTGCAGAGAAGGACAGAAGTGGTCAGGGAAGGGATGGAGCTCTGGAGCTGCAGATAAAGCACCGGGGACGAAGGGAAATGGGGGAGCTGGTCAGGAGCTAATGGGATTTAGAAGCTGTTAAATAGAGAAATCAGATAAGAGCAGAGGAAGGCATCTACCCCTCTGCATGGAGGAGAGAGGTCCATGCCCACCTGAGGAGAGGCCATCAGAGAATGTTGGTTTTTAATGTGATTTAATTGACTGGTAGCTGAGAGGGATGTTAAATAGCTTCTGCTAAGGACAGAAAACAAATCCAGCAGCGGGTCTGGGGAATTTGCACATCTCTGCGTTGGCCAAGGAGGTTTTTGGCCTGTTCTGCCAAACTTTTCAGAGTCCTGGCATGCCGCAGTGGCTGCAGACGCTTCCTCGGGCCATTGCTTCAGCGATAAAATAAGATGATGTGATTAGCTGCAGATTGCTCAGCCTGACGTCAATGCCCAGCAGAGCGCCCCAGAAGATACCCAGGAAGTTCGATCAATAAAGAATTAAAGGATTGGAATCAAATCAAGTTATGGCAATCAACTTGGCTTGGCAGGAAAGGGCTCTTGTCAGGCAAACCTGATTTCATTTTCTGATGAGACGGCAGGTTTAGTTAATCAGAGTGTGCGTGAGTGAGTCCAGCACGTGGCGTTATCTAACGGAGATGTGCCTCCACCCCGCTGCTCTCAGGTGAGGAGCTGACACAAGGCAGCATCTGCGAAGCATCAGCAAAGCGGGTGAGGCACTGGATGATTAAGAGACCTCAAAATGAAGCTGTCAGAACCATCGTCGCAAAAACCTGGTGTTTCTGCAGGGATGCTGCAGCGGCTGGCTCTAGGCTAGAAGATATTCTGGTCGACTTTCATCTGTTGTCCCAAAATCAGCACAAATTGTGTCTCAAATAATGCCGGGGAAGGGCAAGTCCAGAGAGATAAGAAGAGCTGGTCGTTCAAAGGATCTGCCTGCGATAAGCTGAACAGGAGGGAGAGGAGGGTCAGGCAGGTATCCTGGAGAACAGAGGCTCTGGAGAGCAGCTGCCAGCACACTGGGAGGGTAACACCAGCACCCAAGGGGCTGGTGCAATTTTGGGTGCGTAAGAGGGAAATGGTGTTGAAATCTTGGAGCTGTGTCCCCTCAGTGCCGGGTGACAGCCTGGAGCATCAATTTTCGGGCTGCAGCTTCTCGCAGCCCAGTTTCCCCTTGGGCATGTTGTCCAGGTGTGGCTTCTGCATGACCCAAAGTAGCAACAGGACAGAACTTGTGTGACCTGGACCCATAGCCCCATCCTCCCTCTGAGCAGGGCAGAGGGAGGGAGGACTCATCTGCAAGTCCTTGCAGCCAGTCCTTAAACCATGCGTTGCACGGCTCATGAAGGCTGTGCAGAGGCCAAAGAGCCCCAGTCATTGTGCCTGTCCAGGTTTGGGCTGGGACAGAGTGAA
>NW_010121060.1:0-6751 GCF_000699245.1 Pterocles gutturalis
CTAACATTCTGTGATTTTGTGATTCTGTGGAAATGAGCCTGCCCCTCTGCAGCACTCTGGGCACTTGAGGCCCATCCAGACCCACATATTTTCCAACTGCTGGAGAAGAGGTAGAGAAAGAAAAGAGCAGAGTCGCTTTGTGTGACCTCTTATTCTCAGTAACTGATGCGTTTTTGCAGCCAGATACAAAGTTAAAGAGAGAGAGTGAAAGACAGTTGGGAAGGGCACTGCATATGGGAAGGACATTGCTAAAGACTCCTAATAACAAAAAAAAAAAAATATTTTTCAAAACTTTGCCATTTTTTCCTTCTATTATGCCACAGTAAGGTTCATCCCTGTTTGTTCATTCATTATTTTAATTTGTTACATGATAGACATTTGAAAAGAAAATCCTTCCTTCAACATTGTAATTGTTTTTTAGCGTGCGCTGTGAGTAAATAATTTACATATTCCTCACAAAACAAGTAATATCTGTTAAACCAAAAAAATTTCTAGGAGTTGGGAGCTAAATTAATGTCTGTCCCGTTAATGACTGTCACACATGTTCACACATGGATTGAAAAAAAACAGGCTGAGGCTATGTCATCTGTGGCATGTGCAGTTAAAAGTAACTTTACAGTTAAACGTCACTTCACAGTTAAACAGTGCTTAAGTAGTTAAACACAGTGATACCAACAACCCCACCCTTCCTGGTTATTTTTAATTAAAAAAAAATGTATGACTTGTTTGTGTTACTACTAATTTAATTTAAAAGTAAACTTATGCTTAGTTTAATGCAAGATATCACTATGTGTGAGAAAGGTGGAAAAATTTAGACTATTGACTTTGGTTCGGCCCACTGTATTTGAGTGCTGAATTGTTTAGCCAGTGGAGGAATATCTAAGAGGACAAAAAATAACTCTAACGGCTAGAAGTGCTTTCAGTATAACATGTGTGGCAGACTTCAGCCTCTTTAAGTAAATTAGTCTGGCAGCCATAAGAAAATATGCATATTATTTCTAACCAACTATCTAACTTATGCATTTATTGAGTGTGTACAGATTCAGCACACAAAACAAAAAGATCGTGGTACAAAAAGACCTTACAGAAACCTTCCAGTACTTAAAGGGGGTTTACAGGAGAGATGGGGAGGCACTCTTTATCAGGGAGTGCAGTGATAGAATGAAGGGTAACAGTTTTAAGCTCAAAGAGGGTAGATTTAGATTAGATATTAGGAAGAGGTTTGTTGTTTGTTTGGTTTTTTTTTATGTGAGCGTGGTGAGGCACTAGAACAGGTTGCCCAGAGAAGCTGTGGATGCCCCATCCCTGGAGGTGTTCAAGGCCAGGCTGGATGAGCCTTTGAGTAACCTGGTCTAGGGAAAGGTGTCCCTGCCCATGGTTTGGAACTAGATGATCTTTAAAGTCACTTCCAACCCAAACCATTCTATGTTTCTATGATTCTATGTTTCTGTATGTAACAGATGTTACTATTTGAGATTTTTCTTAAACACATAGCCAAGAATTTTTAAATCAATTCTTAATATTAGGCTTCCAGACCTCTATTAAGACACTTAATTAGGGCAGCTAATTGACTTTCTGAAGAGCTAGACAGCTACAACCCCGCTGAATGAGACATTCTAGGCTATCAATCCTTTCAAAAATATATGCACATCTGTTTTGTGGCTTACCTTCAAAGTGAGGTTTAAGTTAGGCACATATATTTGACTGAAGGAAGTTAACCTATCTTGCCAGAATAGTTTATAGTTTTATATAAATGTGTACACTAATATGTATGTGGGGGGAAAAAACCTCACTATATAGATGAAAAAAAAAAATCTGATAATAGGAATCATAATTACTTAGGAGAAACATTATTAGACTGTAACACAGAGTTCCAAGTGATAAACTGAAAGAGTGGAAAGTGTATATTTTACACAGTTTCTGTTCCATGTAGGACCTGTTTCCCATGAAAAAAAAAAAAAAAATCAGCTAAAGTATTTTTAAGAAGAATTTTCATTGTGATACTTCAGCTGTGAACTAGATACATTGGTTAGCAGCTGTATTTTTTCCACGTGGAACCACTGCAACTTACAGTAGCAGTCCTGGGTTAGAACTTTAAGTCTGTTATCTCAGAAACTTTCAAGGTTAGAAATAAGTTTAACTTTCACAATCATAAAAAAATTGTGCTGCATTAGACTGCAGTAACTTTTATGGCATTGTATTACCATACTTTCATATTTCATTTTGTAATACGCAGGAGAAAGAAGCGGTTAAATTGGAAAATGTTAGTTTAGGGACAAGGACTGAAACTGCCTGGGCAGAATTTAGTATAGCTGTAACATTTGAATCAGAAGATTTTCCTTTACAGTCTACAGAGAGGATCTTTCAGGGTACACACATTCTCACTCATTTTAAACACATTCTTCAGGATTATATGAATCTTAACAGGTACAGTGAAAACAGAAAAATGGTAGAGATGGTAGCAAAGCTACAGGGAAAAAGCATAACTTGACTACCACCACATAAACAGCTCAGCAAAGAAGAAATTATGAACCTTAAATGTATCTCCTGATTGCCCTTTTAACGCCCATACACCTCACTGCTTCAACAGAAATCCAAGAAGTTTCAGCTTTGCCTTTGCCCCTGCAGTTTAACATACGGAACATTAAACAAGGTATTTAAGGAACCTCTGGTCTATGCGCATACTGAGTTATACTGCAGCATTCGAGAATCTCCATCATCAAAATTTTTTTTAAGTTTTGTCATAATTTTGTAACTAAAAAAAATTTAAAAATTAGCATCTGCCCAAACTGAAATAATTCCGTCTTTCCATTTGATGAGAGAAGGTAACAATGTGCATATCAAAAGCTCAAGCTTACTATAATGTGATTTAATTTATTGTCAAGAATTGACAATAATTTTATTTTTATTTATTGAATTTTTACTGTTTCTTGGTTTGATCTATGAAAAAAAAATTACATGAAATCAAGTTTCTCAGTGTTTCCTCCATGCAGTTTTACCTTAATTTGGAGGAAGGGCAGGTATTTTGGGAGAATCGTACTTCTTCCTGTCACCACAGCTAATGAGGCACAGGAAACCATTGACTGTTGCTTGATCATGCATACAGAACAACAAACTGTTAGAAGGCACATTCTTCTTCTGAGATGAAGCCATCTGCAGCCAATCCCAGCAGGTTTTCCTTCAGAGCTGTAAATTCACAATAAGAATACAGATTGTTTCTACTTTCTACATCATATTAGCAGAACTTAAACCAGTACAAGTGGGAAAATCTAAATAAACACATGCAGATGTCTCATTTTCCTAGGAAATTTTCCATGTGTTGTGCATACAATATTTTGAACATCCAAGATATTGTTAAATAAAAGCACCCAGAAATTAAACTCAAAGACTTTATCAAATCCTGTACATTAGGAGAAGGTAATAATGGGAGGCAAGATCCACATCTGTCAACACTTGATTTTAATTATTTATTTGATAGGTATTTCTGGACAAACAGACTCAGTCACTACCAGATGTAGCATGTCTGTGTTAATAATCTAAGATAATTGACTTTCCCTTTTGCCTTTTGCCAATTACCACATATCCAAAATGAGTCTATTTCCTTCTCTCTATTTTTAAATTCACTAGAAGGTTAGAGAATTATAAACCAAAAGATGAGAAAGGATAAGGAATGTCATTAAAATGTGGTCGCAATCAAGATTAAGCACCCATTATTACCTTCTGTGAGAAAGCATAAGCAATCTGACAATTTTCCTGTCTTTACACAGCACTGTTGAGTGCTCCTCTAAAATCTGTCTCCTTTTAGCATGTGAAAAACACCCCAAGATTTGTAAAAACAAAACTCACAACTTGGTTGAATGTAGGAATTATACAATGTGATTGAATAGCGTAAAAGTACTTTCTCAAAAAATGAGACAGGGGGAAGAACAGAGCAATTTATTTATGCATTCTGTGCATGTTTAACATTCAGTTTATTCAGGAGAGTATTTTAGCTATTATTTTCTGATATTGGTAATTAGCATGTAATACTGATTTATAAATCTGTCTGTAATGATACCATTCCAGCTAAAGAAATTGAATTTGCAAAGGCTAACTAGCACAAAGCCTCAATTATCAGTTGATTATAATCATTCGGCAGTCTGACAAGTGAGTTATCATCAGCCCAGTAGTTATGAGGAAAATAAATGCAGCAAAAAATACCAAGAATAAATTGTTTCAGTCAGTGCAGGAAAAACATTAATCATTATTTGTAAAGTTCAATAAACTTTAAGATGGACAGAATTTATGAGCTTTATAATAAAGAGCATACTTTTTAAGGTCTCTGGCTATTTCTCTCCCCAAATTTAACTGGAAGATAACCAGATTTATTTGCTAAATTAATGCCAAAACTTTTCACTTTCATCACAACCCAGGTACACTTGAAATATTTCTAACTGTCAATTTTACTGCTGTACAGATATTGCCACCTGAGCAGGCAAGTCCTATTTTAGAAAAGTGTTGTGATTACAAAGGCAAACTGGGACAGAGATACTTTTGACTCCCAGCTCTACTTAGATTTTGGACTAGATTTCAACCATCTAACCTTAAACAATTAATAGAAATGTCTCAATTAGTAACATACTCTCTTTAGGACTCTTCTAATGGTCAGTAGAGGGTGATTTCAGACCTTTGCAAGGTGAGTCAGAAGTTTATTGGGCCAAATTACCCACTAGAGGTGCATATCTCTGTCTTCCTCAATTAGGGAGATTCTATTTTAAGTAAGATATCTCAAGTAACTGCCTAACACAAGCATTTCTGTGTGCATATGGCCAAGTCACTTGGGTCCACAAACAGAATCCAGGTGAAATGCTCTATACTGTGTCACAGAGGCTGGGCAATCCTGTACAATCTGTGGAGGAGGTTAATCAGGGGTTGGGGTGCTAATATTAAGTGTGCAGGTAGTGAGACTGTACTGGGGGCTCACCAGCAAGAAAGGCCCCAGACTTAAACTAAAACTAATGGAGAGAGCAAGATCAAGCAATGATGGGGAAGGTCCACCTCATTCCTTACATCTGCATCCATGCCTATCATGTTAAACTATTGATAGAAAACTATTGCTGACTCTTGTTAAACCTGTGAACAACATCTCAAGCCTGGATAGATGTCTAAGGAAGAAATAATGTGAACAAGACTGGGACTGCAGAACTTCCGTAGCAGAAGTTTAAGAACTTCCTTCAGGCTGAAATTCAGATTAAACTTTCTGTTTGATCAAGGCTTTCAGGCCTTCTTCCAGCTTTCATTTTGCAGTTGAGGAGATGCCCCATTCATGCTTACTCAGGTGTCCAGAGGGAACCTAGGTCTTCCTCTTGCTGAATGCAAGAATGCACAACTGCATTCTGTAATATCTGAACTATGAATCTACATATCACCCAAAATTTACAGAACTCACATATTTTGGTAAGATTCAGAAATACAATTCCATTTTCTGTTGGGATTTTTTGTGTATGTGCCTTTTTATATTACATTGCATGTACTTCCAATAGGAAAGATGTGGTATTCGTTAGTGCAAAACTCCTGTTAGTCTTCTGCCTGGGGTATTTTTGGAGTTGTTGATTTTGAATTTAAACCTCACACAGCTGATGCGAGTACTCAGTGCAACTCTTCATGCATAATTTGATGTGGTCTGATCATATTTACTGTGTTAGCTGAGCTACATTTACAATCATAACACAGCTTGGGTGCTGAGCAGCTCGGCTTTGTCAGAATTTACATGTACATGCCTAAAATCAGAAACTTTATTACCATGCAGGCATTCTAACCAGACAACTTGTAACACTATTTATACTAGTAACTATTAGGATACCCATACTAGTAGGTATCCATGTGCGAGAGACATTTCTTAAAGGTGCATGTCCTAGGGATCAACAGTCTTTTGTCGATAAGCTTGTCTCCATGCTTAAGCCGGGTCTTTACTAAAGCCCTATTGCCACAGTGATAACTTGGAGGTAATAAGCTCAATACAGTGAACTTGGATCCACCTGTTACAATTTACACAGTGAGTATTTTTAATAGAAAAATTGCATGAAACCTCAATGTATTTCTCCTCACAATATTTTGAAGTACTTACCAGCATTATTTATTTTATTTATAAAAAATTGAGACAGTAATGATCCTTCTTGTTAGGGAGGTGAGGACATGCAGCACTGTCTTCCAAAATGCTGAGCCTTGATTTGTCCAGGTCAGGTGCAGACTGAGGCACTCCAAGCCCGGGTTCTTTCAGCCCAGAAGTATTTTACTCCTCCAGAAAACAGGGACTTCGTTGATGATGGAGCAGTCTACGTGGAGCTGGGATATGACTGGGATCGGAAGCAGTGCTGATCTGACAATTGCCACCAAGACTACAATTTGACCAGTTACTGTGGCAGAAATAGAGAATTACAGCAGTTTCTTTTAAATCCTGGGTAGTCCCGTTGAGTGATCTTTCCTCTACCACATTTTTTGTGGTGGAACTGCTGAAATAAATTGAATTTTTTCTGGTATGGAGTGTATGTTCCCAAATGCATGATGAGCAAGATATTTGTCAAAAGCTCTTATAATGCTCTCATCAAAATCAGTGGACAAATATCTCATGGATTCCAATAGTTTATCGATTTAGCTCATTTTTACCAGTGCCATCAACACTTGAGATATCTTTAACTCTGTTTTAACTGCCTGACAAATAGATTGGCCTATCCTGCAGCAAGAACTTGTCATCTCACAGAATCACAGAATC
>NW_010121061.1:0-22077 GCF_000699245.1 Pterocles gutturalis
CCATGGCAGTGCCTTTCTCTGAATATAGGTGGACTCTTCCATGAGTAATGTTTTTATTTCTTCTCTATGTCCTAATTATCCTGCAGAAAGCCCCTTTCCAAATCCCAGGGACTGTGGAAGCCTACCTGTGTAAGGACCCTGATATCTGGTTTTGAAACAATGCTTGTAGACTGAATAGTCATACACAAGTGAACAAGCTTTGCCCCAAGTATTGCCAATATTCTGACTTCAGTAGCAGCAGCAGCTTTCTCTAAACTTAATCCTCACTGAGCACTAAGCCTCACAAAGTCAGTGATAATGCAGCTCATTTCCTTCCTCAGTGACAGGGAATTTAGCTCTAATCTGAGACTGACGCTACTTTTTAAAGCCAGAAATTTACAAGAAAAAAACAAACCAAAACAAAACAAAGAACTAAGGCCTCTTTCTGTAAAGCCTGAGAAACTTGTCCTCCTGGAATATCTGAGATCATACTTTTATTCTTTCCTACATATTTTACAACATTATGTGCTGCATCACTTAAAGACTTTTGTTTCAAAATTGCTTCCGTCTTTTTTTGGAGTCTTGTGTAATCTTTATTTTGGAACTGTACTGATTTCCAAAAGTCTGCAAGTATCGTATTGAAGTGATTGGTTGTAAGAGAAATCTTCTTCGGAGTCTTAGAATCATAGAATCATAGAATGGTTTGGGTTGGAAAGGACCTTAAAGATCATCTAGAGCTACCCCCCCTGCCATGGGCAGGGACACCCTCCACTAGCCCAGGTTGCCCAAAGCCTCATCCAGCCTGGCCTTGAACCCCTCCAGGGATGGGGCATCCACAGCTTCTCTGGGCAACCTGGGCCACTGCCTCACCACCCTCACAGTGAAAAATTTCTTCCTAATGTCTAGTCTAAATCTCCCCTCTTTCAGCTTATACCCGTTACCCCTTGTCCTCTCACTACACTCCCTGACAAAGAGTGCCTCCCCATCTCTCCTGTAGGACTTCTTGTGTGCTCTGGCTTCTTATGGTAGATGCAATTTCATCCACCCAGGGCTGAGACTTCTTCTATGAAAATATGTTATTTTTCTCTTTAGAGATTATTCTTTTGTTGAACTATAAAATCACTGATTATCCTGTCCATGCTATACATGGTGAAAACATTCAAATAAATTAAGTACAAGTAAATATGTACAAGCCCTTGATGAATAATGCAAAGTTACTTCCCACTAAACTGAAGAATTTCAAGATGTGTTTTCAAAATCACACAATTTTTTTCTGCTCTCCTTCTCCCTTTGTCCCCCCATAGCTATTAAGGACACTGAGAGGAGCTGACAAGAAGAGAGACATGCTACAGCATCTTATGATCCCACAGAGTGGGATACTAGCATACTCTGTGGACATTCCTAATACAGATCTCCACTTAGAAGCTTGCAAAGCATGCTATATTATGTGTGTAAACAAACAATTTCTAAAAACCAGATGACTAACAAACATTCACTACTGTATGTTGATTGGATAATTAATTATATTTTGTTGTTCCAAGCCTTTGAGTATAGAAATCTAGTTTATGTCTTGACTAGATTACATCATTTGGGTAAGCAACTCTTTGATTTAGAAATCACCAGTAAGAGAAGATCCCCATCGTATCAAAGCTTAATTAACCTAACTTAAAAAATATATACTGTATTGCTTATGTTGCAATATGTAGACTTCCACTTGACATCTATTTTCTCTTGCAAACAATACCAAAGCCCTGTGACCTTTCTCCCTTTCTTCTAGTATCCCTGGGTTCCTCAAAATTCTCTGTGTCTAGATCACCAGCCTTTATTTATTACTGCCTTACAGTAGATAACTAATCTGAACTCTTGCTTTGAAAAGAAACAAACACATACTATCAAACCCTGCTCAGTAGCTTAAGCTCATTTAATTATAAGCTTCTATTTTAGTTTGTTTGTAGGCATTATT
Organism: Pterocles gutturalis; assembly: GCF_000699245.1. Classification (NCBI taxonomy): domain Eukaryota; kingdom Metazoa; phylum Chordata; class Aves; order Pterocliformes; family Pteroclidae; genus Pterocles; species Pterocles gutturalis. Next base: position 1,943 of record NW_010121061.1, read on the forward strand.
CTTAATCTTTCAATCTGGCCAATACTCTGCACAGTGCCCCAGGCACACAGTTTTAGTAGAATTCCTTACATGATGGGTTTACCCTTGGCTGGGAGCCAACCCCACATAACCCGTTCACTCACCTTCCCCTCTCCCGAGGATGGGGGAGAGAATTAAGGGGATAAAGGGAAAAAAAAAGAACTTGTTGGTTAAGAACAGTTTAATAACTAAACTACAATAATATTGAAAATAATGCTATATACAAATATACAAATGAGTGATACACAGTGATACTGCCCCCCAACCCAATGACCAAGGGTCAGCCCATTCCCAGCTAACGATCCCGGAGCAGGAAGAGTCCTGAAAGTGCATTCATGGAATAGAGATAACAGTCTGAGTGTCCCAGACCGGGGTGGGGAGAGGAAGACCTTGGGAGAGTGACCACCTGGAGCGAGATGACCTGGAGCAAATGGAATCTGGAACAAAAAAGGGACAATCTTCCGGAGGGTCCTCATCTATATCCTGGGCATGACGTGTATGTTATGGAGTAGATTATTGGCCACTTTGGGTCTCAATCCCGAACCTAAGATAGAATCCTAGCTTTCTTCTTAGCACAAATCCAAAAGACAATCTCTTGCTATCTATTATGAAGAAAGTTAACTCTGTCTCAGCTTAGCACAGGACACCTTACAGTAGACATATCCCAGCTTGCTGTGGCTGGAAACCTATCCTTAACTGGGCATTTCTGACTGAAGCATCTAGACCTTGCTTTTAATTCTGGCAATAGCAACTCGCGGCTCTCTGTTAGTCAAAGGTTGCAGATGGTTTGTCTAGCACCTCAGATTAAAATCTGAAGTATCTTCTGGTTGCTTGCTGATCAATATTACTTATGTTCTCTTTCCATCCAGGCTAATACTTTGAACAAATACTTCGCAGCTCTAGTGACCTAGGGTTATGGTTTAAAATGATCAGGGCAAAGTGACAGGAGAAGTAAGCAAACACTAGAATCCTATACCTCAGACTCAAAAATGAATGGGTTTACACCTAGGGCTCCAACAAGGATGAAAGTAACTGAGTGCTGGTGGTTTAACAAGCTATTGGCCATCAGCTGAGCCTCTGCAAATGTGCATATGCATTCTGTCAGCAAGGCTCAATTAGGTGAAACCCCTGCCACGGGAGTTAGTTCTGGCAAATAGTTCTGGGAAGTTTACAGGAAAGGTCACATTATATTGTATTATTCGCAAAATGAATCTTTTGTTTATGGACCAGACATCCACAATCTTAGGCAGTCAATATAGAAAATTATTGTTAAATAAATCAAAATGTTAGGAGATCTATGTTGTTTTCTCCCTTTCCTCTGAAGTTATCTCCAATTACTTCTGAGTCTATAATTGGGAGCTAATTTGCAAAATGGGACCTAATCCTTGTTATCAGTGTTGTTAAGGTTGTATAAAGAAAGACCAAATAACTTAGCATAATATGTTATTCATATTTATTCTGGTTTTTCTTCTTAAACTCAACCTCTACATTTCACTGTTCTTATTTCATTTTCATTTAATTTTTTCCTTCCTAAACCAGAGAATGTTTCCATATTGTTATCAGGACAAGGAAATGTAAAAATGGACAAAAAATACTCATTGTCTTTTGGAATTTAATACCTACATTTATCTTGTATATAAAAGGATATACTTAATATTTTGCTATATATATATATATATAAATAAGCATGGCTTTAAAACTGTAACTGGCTTTAAACGGAATCATAGTTCTGTTACATCACACTTATTCAAGGCAAGTAATTTCTTAACTGTGTTATTGAACTTCAGTTCAATGATGACTGGAAATAACTATCCTTCTATTCTTCTAAACAGTACTATACTTTCACTGTTTTTTTCCACTAAAAAAAGGAACTTTACTTGCCTTTTAAAACTCAATTAGTTAAATAAAACATTTTGAGCAGGTTACGTAGTGCACAGAGTGGCCAGAAACTGCATTATGGAGTACAGAGGTTCTCAAGTATCTGTGCAGAGTTCATGCTGGGCAGCTCAGTAGATATGTCTTTTATAAACAGCAGAATTCTAGTTGTCCCAAATTCCAAGAAAATGGGAAGAGACCACCATTGCCAACCAAGAGACACAACAAATAAGACATTTTAATTAGCATAGCTTGCAGCACTCATAATACAGCAGCTTGTTAAGTATATTTAGCTGACCCAGAAAAAATGGCTCTTGTTCAGCATAAGAAAGTAGATAACAATATAGAATATATTTTATCATTGACATTCCTTTTTTAAAGAATAAGTCAAGCTATTTTCTCCAGAAACTTCCGTTGGTTAACCAACAGAAGTATTGTTGTGTGTTACACTGCACACCTGAATAATTAAAATGTGTGAAGAATAAAACCACCAGATTAAGGATATGTGATCTACCAGAGCTATGACAGGAGCTAGAGATACCTTCCTTAATTCATTTTTCAGTAGATAATGCTACTTAATCATGTATGAGGTCTTCCAAACAGAAATTTTTCTGGTGAGATACTTCTACCAGAATTACAAGCTCATAAAATAATGCAAATATTTGTTATCAAAACATAAAAAATACTGATGGTTTGCTTTACAAAATAGATTCTGTAGATTGATACTGTTATATCTTAGTCTTATTTCTGTTGTTTTCCTGTGAAATATTGGGTAAAAGTGTGATGTGGGAAAAAAGAGCTCAGTTCTGAATACAAAATGTTTTAAAGGTTATTTTTTTGACGTTAAAGGTAAAATAAACATACTTTCTAATAAGTTTTATAAAAATTGCTGTCATCCACAAAAACAGTGGCTTGAAATGTTTCAGTCAGTCCATAAAAATAATGCATTTAAACATTGTCTTTATTCTAAAGGGGAGAATAAGGCAGAGAAATCTTCACAAACGGTATAAAGGAAGGTATACATACATATTAAATAATAATTGTTACTCTTTTACTCATAAATTGCACTGTATTAAATAAGACACTCCAAGAAAGCTTTTATTGAGATTTTCAGAGGAAAGATTTAGGCATCCTATATTTAGTTAATCTATCAGCTATAAGTTGTTCAGCATCTTCAAATATTTCAGCTTTTCTGTTCAGCTGGATATTATTTTCTTATTTTTCCTGGAGTTTTTTATTCATGCTTTGAAAGCATTTATAATGAAAAAAAAAAAAACCCCAGACAATCCAACCTCACAAGATTTGTCACGGACATTAGACTTTCTTCAGTACTTTCATTTCCTCTGGCTATTTTAAGGGGTCTCTTGCTATGCATTAATTTCAAAATTCTTTATTGCTCACCTGTATAGCTGGTAGGAATTCACTGGAAATTATGAAAGGATAACACTAATCTATAAACAGGTTTTTTTTCTTGTCTAATTCTTTTTTTCTGAAAGAAAACAGTACACAGAACTATGAATAGGAAAAAAAAAAGAGCATATTTGTTTCAGACAAAGACCCTTCTCTCATCAAAATCTCATTTACTACATTGTGACTAGAACTGCAACCATCTGCATATAATTTCATTGTTATTCATACATTTTATTTGCTTTTACAGAATTGTAGCAAATTATTCTAGTTATATAAAAATCAATAATAATTCCAGCACATTTCCATTATGAAGCCGCTACTTGCTTTCTGCATCATCACTTCACAATGATATCACTTTACTTTTACCATGTCTTCCACCATAAAGTATTGACACATGTTTTTAGAATTTAAACCTTGACCTCAGCATAGGTTGGGTAGACTACAAATGGTGGTCAGCAAACAGCAGAGACAGATTTTTTAAACACATTATTTTCCGGTACCTGAGACTGCATTGCAGCCTCTGACATGAAGAAGAATAACTCCAGTTATTTACAGGTGCCACATTCATGTAACATGTGAATGAATGGCACAAATTCCAAATGGGCACAAGGCAGGAGTTAACTCTATGTGTCTCATGCTCAAGGCTTAAGATACATTCACAAATTACAATGGGGATAAATTTTTTAGGCCCCTCTTTCTCAATTCCTTGATGACTATACGATGATTATCACTAATATACTAGTTGACATTTTTGTCCAAGCACACTTTTTGGCTTACTTTGAATATTCACTGTTCATCCTTTACATTCAGTACTTGAAATTGAAGAGTTTGGTTTTGGCTTTGATGTTTCCATCGAAACTGCATATTCTAAAGTAGGAGAAAAAAAATTATATTTTGAAATGGGCTATTCAATATTTCACTCATTTATTAAACTTAATAAATGCAAAATCAACAACAGTTTGTAATATTAAAGAAATAAAATATTTATAAAATTATTCACTTGCATTACCACAGTGTTATATTTTTTCTGTATCACCAATGAATTAGAATGGTGAATAGGATTCTCTGGCTACTAAGAACCAAAACTTTACCCCAAATTGCCATGAAAACAAACTTTTCTGCATCACTTGCACCTCAGCAGTACAATTACCAGTTCTAAAGCCTCTTCCAAACTGCTTTGCAGCAAAGATGATCCATATGATATGTATTTTAAGTCACAAGGACACAATGTCTCAGGAAATTAGCTGAAAAATTTATTTCTTCTGTCTTGAAAAATCTTACGTAATTATGGAAACACAAATTACATTTACTTAAATTTTTATTTTAAAACTAACTTTCAAAAATCTTTAAAAAAAAAAGAAAAAGGAAAAACACAGCTGAAAAAACATTTCTGTAATTGCTTTCTTTTCCTCCAGCCCTGAATAATCCATTTTTTTCCAGGAAACTGGCATCATAATTTTAAAAACTAACTGTAGTTTTGGACCTCTCAAACCTACCAGTTCACTTAATGTTCCCCAGAACTCTCAAAACCTTGCACACACAAATTCACAAAGCCCTGAAAGCCACTACTTTCTCTTGCACCACATGACAGTAGGCATAGTCTTGAATTCAGCAAAACTTTTCCAGGTGCTTGGACTCACCTCTATGGAAAAAAAAAGATGCCTTAGAAAATTACAGCTTTAACAGTTAGCTTTGATGATTTAGTTTCATCTTCTGGGGTAAGGAAAATGGGACTTCTAAAATAGCAATGATGCTTTCATTAATCAGAGAAAAAAAGTCATTTTTTTAAAAAGAAAAAGCAACAGAATATAATATCACTAGGTGATAATTTAATGAGAGAAAAGAAAGAAAAGAAGAGTATGACCATGAATTTTAGCAGCTTTACCTTTTATAAAGTTCAGGAAGAAAACCCACACCCACACCCCGAAACAAATCCTTCAGAATATATTGTTGGGGTAACAGTAATTTCTGGCAAGAGGATTAACATATCAATGTACAGAAACAGATTGAAAAAAAAAAAAAAAAGAAAAAAGATTGGGGTAGCTACAAACTTGCTTGGCTTAAAAAAGAACACTATATTTTGTAATGGGAAACAACTGATAAAACTAAGCCAGCTGTTTAATTTAGGCTTTTATGCACAGCTGTGTGACAGATATGAGATGCAAAACCCATAAAGGATTTTGAGGAACAGCAGGAAAAACATCCTAGATCATTAGGTATTACAGTAGCAAGCAAAAATCTACTAATCTTTTAAGCAAGTAACTCTGCCTTGGCCAAATAATGGATATAATCTTTGTCTAATAATGTTGTTGATATTTGTCCAAGGAAGATCTACTAACACACAAATAGCTAACAAAACATCTCTAAATAATGTAAGCTCTTTGTTTTGGTAAGGGTTTGGTTATAAGTATTTAAAAATTACTTTGTGTATGATTTCAGTTTTGGTCATGGCGTACTAAGAACTATCTCCTGAGGCAGAGTAGACTCCCTGGGTTTGAGCTGATATTCACTGCAGTGTTGAGCTCCTAAACTGGATTTCTGTCACTATCCTTGTTTGTGTTATACAGCCCTTATTGTCATCATGGCATAGAGATTTTTTAGTCTGGTCTTTAAACAACTAAGTGACAGCAATATGTACAGTTTAAGTTTAGGCTTGTCTGTTTCACGGTATTTTCCTTCTGAGATTCTTGAAAAGTGATCTTGCATCAGATATTTCCATTTTCCTGTCACTGTTGCCACACACATTACCCTTGGAAAAAAGTTTTTTTCTGAACTTCTACTTCACAATGTTGGCCTTGATCTGGGTTCAACCTCCTGAGGTTGTCCTTCAGCCTAAATTATTCTGTGGAATTGTTAAACAACTAATCAACCAGGAAGTAGAACATCTCTGCAAAGTTCTGAATATCTGATTTAATGTGCATATTGTGCTCATGAAGCAATAGAACATCAGAGTCTTGGCTAGATGAAAACTGAGAAAAGTAACATCAAAAGCTTAAAGCAGTGAACAATTACTAGACATTTTTAAAAAATGAAAAAAACATAAACCCAGAAAACCAAAACCCAACACCCTCAAACTCTACTGACCAGTTAAATAAATATGCTTTTTGCAATTGTGCACAGCAATTTAAGACCAAAAATACTCTCTCTCCCTTTTAGCGACGTGCAGATTGTTAATTTCCATTCTGTCCTCAGTTCTTTCTTCCCTCTCACTGCAGGGTTCAGAATTAGAAACCTTTTAAACTCAGTCAGCAAGCTCTCAACACTGTAATTATTTGATCAAGAGGAATAGGTGACAAACAGCAGCTATTTAAAGGAGCTCTAACTTTTAATAATGTATTTATGAATCAGAAGCAACAACCACAGTCATTTAGCTTCATGCCTCTAATTTCTGTTTCGAATGCATATGACCTGAGCTCCTAATGCTGTTTCAGACACAAAATTCAAGTGCAAGCAGACTCAAAACCAAGGCCTCTAGGTTTTCTCTGTCTCTCAACCCTAACTCTAGACTTAACCCTTTAAAAAGATCTGAAATCTTGGAAACAATGGAAATTCTTGTGAAATAAAGACTTATGTTGTGTTAAACTGGTTAGTAGAAGCTTAGGTATTGAATACATTAAGTCTGGAGTCTTTGCAGAATGCTTACTTAGCAAAACACATACAAGCCCTATTTGTCCTCTTGGAATAAAGAGGAAGAGCTGAGTGGATGCATGGGATCTGAAGATCCTTGCAAGAGAGATCCTGTCTGAAAGCCACACTGGCACCACGGACTTCAACTAATCTGTCCATAGGAGGATGTCCCTGCACCCCTGGACTCCCAGATTCAAGCATGGAGTGGAACTTACAGCCAGAAACATAGAATCATAGAATCATAGAATCATTAAGGCTGGAATAGACCTCAAGGATCATCAAGTCCAACCCAACACCACCTAACTCACTAAACCATGTCCCTGAGCACCACATCTACACGTTTCTTGAACACCTCCAGGGATGGTGACTCCACCACTTCCCTGGGCAGCCTGTTCCAATGCCTGAGCACTCTTGCAGTGAAGAAATGTTTTCTAATATCTAGCCTAAACCTCCCCTGGTGCAACTTGAGGCCATTTCCTCTTGTCCTATCACTTGTTACTTTAGAGAAGAGCCCAGCACCCACCTCACTACAACCTCCTTTCAAGCAGTTGTAGAGAGTGATGAGGTCTCTCTAAACAGGAGCCCTCCAGGAGCTCCCGGACTCCAGGAACCCAGGAGAGAGCCTTGCAGAGCCAGCATAGGACAGATAATGTTCTTCATTCTTCCGCAGCTTACAAAACAAATACTCTGAGTAAAACATCACTCACTCTATCTGAAATACATTGTGATGACAGTAGGAAAAGTCACTTTCCCATCAGAACGTTTGGGACTAGCTCTAATCTGCCATTTAGGGTGATTTAGGGTGACAGGCGCATGGGAAATTCTTAGGCAGCACTGAGGCAGCATTTCTACAGCAGTGACCATGGGTCAGATCATACTAAACAGAAAGATAAGCCCCTCTGCGTTCAGCTTTGAACAAAGTTGTTTCTCTCTAGCAGCAAAATATACCTGCAGCATTGTGCAAAACAATGAGGAAACTGCCATTCTTTAAATGCAGACAATGAAAATATTTAATAGCTTTAGGCCTGCTTTGTTGCCTTTTCAGCTACATCCGTACAGCATTTAGCTGTAAAAGGATGGTTTGCTCAGTTCAGAGAGGAAAAAGATTATGGAGAGCAAATCTCTTGCACTATTTAAAACATCTCTCTTACGGTCTGACTCTTAACCTACAGGAAGGATGGGGATGCACTCTTTGTCAGGGGTGACAGGATGAGAGGTAACAGTTTTAAGCTGAAAGAGGGTAGATTCAGATTAGCTATTAGGAAGAAATTCTTTACTATGAGGGTGGTGAGGAGACACTGTAAGAGGTTGCCCAGAGAAGCTGTGGATGCCCCATCCCTGGAGGGGTTCAAGGCCAGGTTGGATGAGGCTTTGGGCAACCTGGGCTAGTGGAGGGTGTCCCTGCCCATGGCAGGGGGGTTGGAACTCCATGATCTCTAAGGTCCTTTCCAACCCAAACCATTCTATATTTCTATGGTTTTGTGATTCTCTCATTTACATACAGCTCAGTGCTTATGAGAGTAAGTTATGTTCTTTTCTTTTTTTAAAATCTACAGATTACTGTAGTTTTCTTTGCCAAAAAGGTGTTATCTTCTAAATCATTCTTGTATGTAATCTGAAGTTTGATTTTCACTGCCTCAAATGTACCCCTAACCACCAGTATATCAGCAGTCAGTAACTATTCTCCTACTGACAGAGACTGAAACATTAAGGTTGCAATTATTTTTGTTTTAAGAAACTATTTTTTCATAACGTATACACAAAACACTAATAATTCATTATGTTCAATAGAATATAGTATCAGGAAAACCTGGAAAGTACTGTCCTGAAATATTTTTTTTAATGGACTTGACTTTGAAATGTCATCTCAATAGAGTTGAATTTAAATCACAGTATGAATAAAAATAAAAAAAAACTTGAAAATTGTGGGAAAAATTATTTCAGAAATGTTAGCTCACTCTTTCACCTAAAGGAGATCATTAGTGAAGCTGGTAACTGACAGACTGAAATCCTAACAGGGCTGGATATTTTGGGCTGTAGCTCCCAAAAGCACTTCAGCAAGTGAAGTGCTCAATCTGTGTGGGCTACGCTCTGTTGTGGCCCGTGAAGTCCTACCCTCAAATGACCACAAGTTATTAAATATAATATATTTTCAGCTTAATGCTTCTGAATCAAACAATTAGTGTTTTTTAACAGAGCATGGATATTCAGAAAACTTCCAATCAGCTCTAGACATAGGCAGAGCTAGGTTCAAATATAATTCTTTACACATGTAACATGCGTGACTTGTCCCATGGTTCTGATAGCTTGTAAAGTACTAGCCAATGCATGCTGTTGAGTCCTTGTAGTTTAGGTAATGTATAGGAAACATAAAACACCCGTTGTACAGAAGCAATATCAAATGAGTGACAAAAAGGCTTTATGTATATTTTATTCTTAATTTGAATTAATATTTTGGCTATTTGTTCAGATTATCAGCATAATAGTTTTTTTTTTCTTTTCACAGATACTTTAGACCCATTTGTCTCTTGCGTGTTTTTGCTTCTATTATATAGCCAAATTGATTTGCATGTATGGAGAATCATGTAATTCCAAAGTCCTCTTGTTCGCTCTTGCATGCAAATAAGTGAGTTCCTATTTTTCCTGTTCATACATTTAAACTAATAATTTTATCCTTTCATTGATTATTATGCTAAGCAACTGATCAAGAAAATTGCAGATTTGGGCAACACTAAAATTACGGAAAGTAAATGACTTCTATTAATAAATTTACACATTATTTTGCTTTGAGTAAATTTTTGAAGTTACATTTCATTAATTTTGACATTATTCAGATACTATTATTTTAATATGGAGAATAACATAAACCTAGTACGCTTGAAAGCTTTCCTGTTTTTCCAGTCATTTGGTAGCATCTGCTGAAGGGTACTACCTCTTTCCATAAAGCCTGACTTTAGTAAATTTGTGTGGTTTTGCTAACAAATACAAATGCAACAGCTAAACAAGATAGGGTTGATCAGGTTGCCAATAACTATTCTAATGTTGTTGGTGGATGTAGACTAAGGGTGCATGAGGAACTTCTGTTTTTCTACTTTTTAATGACTGACATTAGAGCATTGTCAGTTTCTAATGTAGCTAGCTGTGGGGTTTGGGTTGATGGGTTTTGTTTGGGTTTTTTTTCCCCTTAAAAAATGCAAACTGAAACTGAAAGCATATAAACATCACAACTTTTCTTCTGAGTTACAGATGATTGTTGATATGAAACTAGTCAAATAAGATGAATCAGTTATGAGTTGTAGAATAGGGACAATATCGGAGATGGTCAAAATGACCAGTGTTGTGTTTTTGTAAGACTTTGAATTCTGAGATATTGAAATACTGAGAACATAACTCATACATGGGCAACATATGAGGCTCAATAGTTTTGTTTCCTATTGTGCAGCTATCTTACACCTCTTTTTTCTGTAAAATGCCTGGGCATAAAGATCACTTTTTTACTTGTAGACTATAAGGCTAAAGTTGTAGTTAAAAAATAATTTCTTAACAGTTACTTGGTATGAATGACAATACTTGGTCATTAAGAAATTACAATATATTACACTACTTAAGTCATATCTCCAACTGTTTGCCAATAAAAACCTCTCTTGATGCACTGCCTTATCAGTTTGTGCACTAAGAATGTTGTCCCTCCCTTAAAGCAGCTGGAGATGCATTGCACAACGCTCATTAATAGCACTGTTTCTTTCTCTTATTGTCAACAATTGCTATTCTCAGCATTGTCTCCAAGTGTAAAGTGTAAAATATGGCTACTAAGATTATTCAGAAATCTTTTGCATCATGCAAAGTCCAAGAATAGCATTTTTAGTATAATTGGAAAATTTAGTATATTTTTTTTTTCAAGCAGAAAAGGTTCTGACACAGCAGGGTAGTGTTTTCAGCAAGAATTTAGAAACCTAGGTCTGTCAGAACGAAAGCCTGTGTGATTGCAGTGATCATAGCTCAAAACCTCTCAATTTTAAAATAGTTGGATTTTCCTTTAAATTGATTTAATTTTTTCCTTCTTTCTTGTGATTGCCAACCCTCTTTCTATTTGAATACTGCTTAGGACAGGTTTAGTGATATTAGACATTTTTCTAATTTCTGGTTCAAATGTTTCCACAGCCAATGTATACCCATCCACCACTTAGCCAATATTGACTTGTGGCTTAAACACTAATCTTTTTCTTTGCTGCTATTTATACATTTGATGTGTTTGTAAAGATGTATCATACTCCTTCTCTGTCTTTCTTTTGCTAGATGACATTTGATACAGTCAGAGAATTTCACTGCCTAGCTTCTAGCAAAATAATAGTTCCTTGGCTAATGTAAATATTTATGGTAAGCCCATATATTTCACATCTATAGTAAGCTGCTTGTAACACTGCTGTTCTAACTCCTGACAGTATATTAGATATACCATGCTAGACTGAGCAAGCCATGTTTTTTCCATTTCCTCTCCTGAGATCGGCTTCCTCCTTATTTTATCTTTGTCATTGCTCTTGTCAGCATATTCTGTAGTTCGACGTTATCAGTCTTGAACATGAGAAAAAAGAATTGTGTTCAGCATTTCAGAATATAATGAAAACTCATTCCCTGTTTTTTTGTGGAGAACATTTGAACTGAAGTACCTTGGAATTTATTTTGTTTCTAGGGATCTGCACTGATAGTTCATTAGCATTCCATGATCTGTTTGTATACTCAGGCTTTTCTCCTCCTCAGCTGCTTTTAGTCAATAAGCTTGTATCCATCAGTTTCAGTTTCAGTTCTCTGCCAGTACTTACCTTTCAGTTTGTGATGCTGATGTCCTGACTTTGCAACTTTCCTCCTAAAATATCCTGATTATTTTTGTGTGAATTTTACAAATGATCTGAGATTTATCCACTATTTTAATCGATCTTGCCCAGTTCATTTAGTTTGTACATTATCAGTAGATCCACACAACTAGGATTCCAACTCATATTGGTAGCCGTCATGTCTATTTTCTAGGCTACAATAAACTACTTCTTTTCAAACTCCTGTCATAATAAGCTGAATTACATGTTCTGTGGCAGGGGGGGATTTTTTTCAAAAAAAATGGCATGGTCATTTTAAGCAAAGTTGTGAATTGACTTTGTCACATAACACTGTTAAAAAAGGACCACAAATATACAAAATAAAGAAAAATAAAAATTTTTTTACAACCTTTTAAGAGAAATTGCAAAGCAGTGATGTAATAAGGGAACTGCTGGTTGTACAAGACAGTGTAGTTCAAGGTTCACATCTCTCTTCCTGTGCAAAAAATTACCTGGAAACATTTTTCTTTTCTCCTGTTCTATTTTACCCTATTTGATAGGAAATAGATAGCTTGACATGTATACACTGTCACTTTCACTGTTTCAAATTCCATTCTCCAAACCAAATTACTCAAGGAAACTTATTGTTTTAATGATGTGGACACACAGGGATTAAGATAAACTCAAGAAACAACATTTAATTTGTAAACTAATGAAGAACATAATTTAGGTCTCCAATGACAAAAGGGAGTATTTCTGGCACTCCAGATTAATCTGTATGTTGGACAGCAGTATCCTGTAAGCAATGTGTTTCTGTGTGATGTTGCGATGTTTCATGTGGTATTTGCAGTGTTGACTATAATATATATCTAGAAACTGAAAAGATGAGAGTTCAAGTTTCAAGTTGATGGAAAATTATTAAGGTGCCAAATGGATTTGGCAATCACAATTAAAATACAAATGCTACTACATATGAGTGATATATTTTTGAGGTTGGCACTATCATTAACTACACCGTCATCTTCACCTACTAGATTCATCATTGCACTTTTTTTTTCTGTAACATCTCTTGACAATGACACCAACAACGTAGTAGGATAACACTGTCATTCATAGATACAAATGATTCAGGGCAGCAGGTTGCAGTGATGAATAACACCAAACACTTAAGGCACCCTATTTTCAAATAAGAAAGTAAGTTAATAGGTCTCCTGACATAATGTTTATAGGTACTGAAAAGTTTTTTAAATGACCTTCCAGTTTCTATAAAGAAAATCTGAATTTTGAAGAACTAAAAGTCATACCATATATTTCTTCAGATTTTTTTCCTTGGGTATGCAGCCTTGTTTATTTAATGCTGTAAAAGTCTCTGTCAGACAGCACCTAAAAAAAACAGGTAGAAGAAGAAGAACCAAGAGACACTAGATTATGGATCTGTTTCCTAATCATAGCTGTTTCACATTTTGTCCTTTCTATAATCCAGTGTCATTTTTCAGACTTTATTGCTTTTGGACAATATATTACATTCAAATATAGCAGTAACAGTAAATCTGTTAAGTCATTGTATGTTGCTTTTATGTCAATAGCACATATTGATAGTAAAATGAGTGACTGCAAATGAGGATTATGCCTCTTTAAAAGCTGACTTTTCTTATATCTACAATTTCAACCAAGTATGAACATATTTATGTCTTGCTTTTGACCATTGTCTAATGTTATCAGAGCACTGTAAAGACTTATGCCCTGAGTGACTCAAATTATTTTTTCAAATTCAGGGCAAGACTGGCCCATTCATTGGACCTTTTTCAAGAACACATATATAAAATGTAGGATCATCAATTATTGGTTAGGTTCTTTTCATGTTTATCAATCTTATGCATCAGGTTTTCACATTGTCAAGGAAACTCATCCTCCCATACTTTGAGATAACAGTTGCCTAAAATGTTTTGATTCTTTCAATATGTCCTGGGTCCAGCTGGGATAGGGTTAATTCTTCGCAGAAGCTGGGAGTTGGGCATAGCCAGATATTCGATACCATGCTGACATCACGCCCGGGATATAAGGGGAAGCTAGCCGGGAGAGGGGTCTCTTTTTGTGAAGCTCGTGGTGGTGAGATTTTCATTGTATCAGTGTTTCCATTGTACTCTATATACTGTCTTATTGTTATATTCTCCTTTCTTTGGTTTTCCTCGTGTGGTATTATTAAAAATCTGTCGTTATCTCAACTCACGAAGTTCCACTTTTTCCTATCCCTCCCCATTTTACCGGGAGGGGAGTGGGAGGGGGGAGGCGGTGTTGCGACCACGTGGTGGTGGTGGTCCTGACACCAAGACACAATATTACACATATTTTGACATTGGCAACAATGTATCATCTGCTTTTTCTTGTCATCCACATTTTAGTGTAAAAGTCAAAATGGTATAAGCATATGGGATGATGGAAAATTAACTTGCGACAGTATAGTTGTGATTTTCACAAGGTCTTAATGGTATTTGCATCTGTTACACATTACAAAGTGAGTGTAATAATTATTTTCTTCTGACTTCACGCAAAATTCACAATAGTTGGAAAAAATCTTATCTGTCAACATAATATGCTTGACTGTTACATTTAATTTGTCAAATAGTGCTGTTATCTTTATCATGAAACATTACAGTTAGTAAGAAATTTTAACTCATTGATAGATAGAGACCAGAAGCAATTAGAGAATAATTTCAGGAGTACTTTTTGAAAAATGAATTATATCCTTGAAAAACAGTTTGCTGATTTAATTTTTATACGTTTCTTTATCATGTCAGTAAAGATACCATAACGTATATTTTTACATTAGAAAAGTAATGACAAGATCCAGACTGATGATTTTGTCTCAAAATTATGTAATGTTACCTCCCTATAAGACCCACTACCCTTTTTTTTTTTTGAGGTGAAAATATTTCCAATAATGTTTCTCATTTTAATTAAGACAAAATGTGTATAGAATTAAACTCTTTCTTAATACAGGAACAGTTATGCTTTAGATATATTTTTCCTTAAATAAATTTGTTTCAATTTAGTTTCCAGTCATTGATTCTTATTGTGCCTTTCTCTACACTATAAAGTCCTTTAGAATTTGTTTTGTTTAGTTTTATTTCGGCTTTATAGTGAAAGGAATTAAAAACAATGATCAAGGTGGAATTTTTTCTTATTGAAATAGATTAATTCATTGAAGTCTTCTGATATAGGTTTTCTTCAGTGCTTGTATACCAGTTTTGTGCTTTTATTTGAACTCTTTCCTGTATTTTGTTATCTAAAAAAGAGTCTTAAATTCAATGAAGACTTTTACAAATAGAAAATCACTTTTCTCTCTGTCCCCATTATTTTGTATAAAATAATACTGAATGATTTTATTATTCTGATTTAAGTCTTTTCCAGAGTCATTACATTTGTAGATACAGCCTTCATTTCGTCCTTCAAAGCCTATTTATTTGCTTTGGCTTTCTGTTTGATTGGCTGCAGCTACTCAAATGCTATGGATAATTCATGACTGACCTACACTGCTAATTCTTTATCATCCCCATAGCCTTTGTATGATCTATACATTTTATCCACAGTGTTTAATTAAATACACTTAATTTGCATAGCATAGGCTCATTGTTTATAGTGTTATTTACCTGTTATACCAGCTTACTAGATAACCTTCTTAAATTATATAAAAATTACATTTTGTGAGGAAATATTACACATTTCCTTGCTCCAGATGTAACTGAAATCCACCTGTGAGAAAAACAAAGGGAGAAAGTAGAAAAACCTTCAGTCTCCTTAGGAAGAAATCTGTTGTTTTATGCATTTATTCAGGTTCTTTTGAGCAGTGGAGAATACAGTTGAATAAACTTGCATAAAGCTCAGTAATATGCTATTAAAAACTTTATAAAAATCAATATCTTAATTGCTGCGTGCTGTTATCTGGTTTAACAGAAGTTCCATCTTCCCTGCTGTTTATGTTACCATTTCATTTGTATTAGCAGAATTCTCCACTGCATTTGAAGTCAATTTAGGAAATGCTACCATTTTAAATATTTGTATATCTACAACTTTTTAGTTAATGGAGTGTATGGAGAGTATACTAAATTTATTCCATAGAGACTAAAACCTTGCTTGATCCTGAAACATGCACATACCAGCAGAAGTGGAAATTCCCCCACCATGCTGTATAAATGTAGGCTTAATCTCATCAGGAAGGCATAGAAAATGTGTGTGGCTGCAATAACTCATCAATAAAATTGAGCAGGTAGGAAGAAGCAGATAACGTTTTTTCACTTTTGATGAGCAAATAACACACTGTCATGGTGGAAAGATGTTTCTAGTTTGGGTGGTAAATAATGTATACAGTTTCACTGACAGATGCGTTGTTTTAAATGATTGTTGTATCCAACTCTAATGAGTTTCAGGAAAGCTGGAGAAAAGCTATTTTGTTTTGGAAATAGCGTCCAGAGGCTAGGATTTTCTCTTCATGGACAAGGTATATCAGTCCTGATGGTGTGACAGTGGGTCAGGATAAGGAACTAATAGGGTATTGATTTTGCATTGTGCAAATTCCATCTGTTTTTTCAAATGTTTAAGGAGACGTGTAGGGCACTGATGTGAGCAGAGGCTGATGTTGTTATTCTTGGATAGGACTGGCTGGCTGAGGTTTGTGTTTATGTGAGTTTATTACTATTTTTTTAAACTGTTGTGTTCTCATTGTAAATACTAAAAATAAGTTGCGGCATGTCAAGCATTGGAACTGTAATTTTGTAATGGGAAATAAATGGAAACAGAATTAAGAAGTCAAATATTTGAGAAACAATCTGAGGCTCTAAGATCAATTAAAAACAGTCTGATCTGTAACACATCAACAATTGATTTATTCAGAAATTCAGTGGATACAGTTTTGGACAATAAAGGATATAGTGTCCTATTTTATTGCATTGCAAGCAGTTTGTGCTAGAAATAAACGTTTTTCTATTGGTATCAGATGTTTTCATTCTTGGTTAATTGTACACATAGACAAATCAATGTTAGAATACTGAAAAATTGCTAATGACCTAAACAAATGTATAGAGGTAATACTATCATGTCAGCACAGTACAAAAAAAATTAATATATCACTTCCAATGACAGTGTAAAACCTTGATGTACTCCACAATGCTTCTGATTAGAGCAAAACTGAAGTTTTCATAAAAACAGTGTTCCTGAAAATCTCTTCAGCAGTGGCATTCTCTTATGTTCTTGCTTATAATTACATTAAACTACTTAATTGCCATAGATTGTGAATATAAATTGCATCATTTAAAATGGTTCAAATTAAATTAATTTTCAAACTAAAAATTATGTTGTTAATATTTGAGTATTTGAGTATTATAACTGAATATGAACAGATATTTTCAAGTTTAGCATGTTAGATATAAATTTTCTGAAAGTCTGTTAATAGTTCGATTTATTCATTAGTAAATTTGGTACCTGTTAACTTTTTCTTTTCACATCGTTATAGGTTTTCTCACAATCATCTTAGATAGTCATCACAATTTTACAAATCAAAATTCAAAATTAAAAATTCTACTTTTGTTTGTTTTTTTTTTTTTTTCCAAGAAGTTGCCTATCTGGCCACAAAAATGATGAGAGGGGTGGAACACCTCTCTTATGAGGAACAGCTGAGAGAGTTGTGGTGGTTTAGCCTGGAGAAGAGAAGGCTCTGGAGGGACCCTTCCAGTACTTAAAGAGGGCCTACAGGAGAGATGGGGACAAATTTTTTAGTAGGACCTGTAGTGACAGGACAAAGGGTAATGATTTTAAACAGAAAGTGATTCAGACTACATTTAAGGAAAAATTTTTTTATGACAACAGTGTTGAAACACTGGCACAGGTTGCCCAGAGAGTGGTGGATGCCCCATCCCTGGGAACATTCAAGGTCAGGTTGGATGGTGTTCTGAGCAACCTGAGCTAGTGGAAGATGTTCCTGCACACTGAACGAGGGGTTGGACTAGTTGACCTTTAAAGGTCTCTTCCAACCCAAACCATTTGATCATACCATGATTCTATGATTTAAATAAAGAACATTTTCTCAAATTCTACTACCTTTGCTGTCTTAGTGATGATAAAATTTTTAATCAAGCTTTTGATCTTTTATGTGTACGCTTGTAATCCAATGTTTATGTAGAATTCAGTCAGAATTAAATTCTTTTTTTTCAAAGTAAGATTTAAAGGTATTTGACATCTTTATTTTTGCAAGAAATGAGTAACTAATTTTTGGTCACTCTCTAGCTATGCCATATTAAACCATATAATGCTAATATCACTAATGTCCTCTATGTAGAAAAACAGCTAGTACATTTTGTTTAAAGGTGCCAATGAGCTTATGTTTATAGAAGACACAAATTATTTTTACAGTGCGAACAAAGCAATAGTCAATTGGCAGGATTAGGAGATAAGCACTCAGTAATCTTGTGTGTGAATATCCTCCTTTGCTTATCTACCTGTGCTATGGATTCTGTTTTCCAAATGGAAAAAACAACACATCCTCATTTAGCAAGGTATGTTGAAAGGTTAAAATTATTATAAAATATTATACCTATATGCATAGTTATGGTTACATAGTCTATATTTACAATTATGTATGCATATATGTATATAGTATACATATATGTATGTATATACATATATAGTTGCTTATGACAAAAAGCTCTTTAACATATCTAAGACACTAGAATAACTTGATAATATGGGACTGAAAAGTATGACAGAAAGTGATACACATTTAAAATAACTTACGGACACAAAAAGAGGAAGCATTTTATTATTTCTCATATCCCATTCTATGTACATAGGCTTTAATTACTTTCAGTTCCTGAGATTCCATTTTAAAATTATTTAACAGCCTTCCTTTAAAAGTGTTGTGGCAATATAAAGCAATAATTCACACAGAATTTGATATAATTCTGCTGTGTCATAACATCTTACTGTCTAAAGCTTCATCAAAAGATATTTTAATGCACATTTATTAACATATTAATTCCTTCCAATATAGCTTATAGTTCAAAGTAACTTGTCTGACAAGTAGTATCTAATATTTCAGTGAGAAGGATGAAAAAAAAAATTGCTTTTCCAATGAGCAAATTTTATACAGCACACTCCCTCTTTTATACAATGCTGCCTTTTCCTCTTTTTAAAAGATAAACTGGATACAGTGAAACAAATTTATCCTTTGCGTCTTTGAAGTTATATTTTACCGTGATCAAATACGAAGAACTTTTACTATTTCTTGTCCAGGTACCCTCTTCAGTAAGCTCTCTAAGAAGCATTTTGTTTGATATAAGTAATAGGATATCAGAACTACTGAGGATACAAGACTTCCAACTGCTTGTAATTCATATATTCTCCTGGCACCATAGAACCAGTTTTTTCAAGTACCTTCACCCTAGCTAAAAGAGATCAGTCCAAATATATCTCAGTCTCTGAATTACGCTATTTTAAAATACTTTATTCACTCTTATTTTCAATAATATGATCAATCCCTAAATACTCTAAAAATACAATCTGTCATAATTTTGTTGGTTAGCCTACTCAGTTGTGTTCCGTATTCACTTTGACACCAAGTTAAAAATTCATAGGATATTCAAACATCCTTAAACTCACAAGTTACAGGCATCTTTAATTTGCTTCTGACATTACTTTATTCCATATATTGCCTGTAACATGAAATATAAATTATATCTTTTACACTAGAAGTATGTACTTTCTATGTAACCTGAGTGAGGAATAGTCATTAATAGTTTTGGGCTGATTGTAACGTTTCTTTCCATTAGTATAACATTGTGGTCAGTTGACCTTGTCTGGATGCCAAATGCCCATCAAAGCCACTCTATCACTCCCCCTCCTCAGCTGGACAGGGGAGAGGAAATAAAATAACAGGCTAGGGAGCTGAGTTAAAGACAGGGAGAGATCACTCACCAATTAGTATAATGGGCAAAACTCTTGACTTGGGGAAACTAATTTAATTTATTACCAATCAAATCAGAGTAGGGTAATGAGAAATAAAAACATCTTAAAACACCTTCTCCCCACCCCTCCCTTCTTCCTGGGCTCAGCTTCACTTCTGATTTCTTCACCTGCTCCGCCACAGTAGTGCAGGGGACAGGATGTGGTGGTTGTGGTCAGTTCACCACATGTTGTCTCTGCTCTTCCTTCCTCCTCAGGGGGAGGACTCCTCACACTCTTCCCCTGCTCCAGCGTGGGGTCCCTACCATGGGAGACAGTCCTCCATGAACATTGCCAGTGTGAGTCCTTCCCATGGGCTGCAGGTCTTCACAAACTGCTCCAGCATGGGTCCCTCCCATGGGGTGCAGTCCTTCAGGCACAGACTGCTCCAGTGTGGGTCCC
>NW_010121061.1:22108-44064 GCF_000699245.1 Pterocles gutturalis
GGACAGAGCCCCGGCCACCAAACCTGCCCCAGCCTGGGCTCCTCTCTCCACAGGTCCTGCCAGGACCCTGCTCCAGCACAGGCTTCCCACGGGGTCACAGCGTCCTTCAGGCGCATCCACCTGCTCCATCGTGGGGTCCTCCCTGGGCTGCAGGTGTGTCTCTGCTCCCCTGTTACCTCCATGGCTGCAGGGGCACAGCTGCCTCACCATGGGCTGCACGAGCGGCTGCAAGGGAACCTCTGCTCTGGTGCCCACAGCACATCCTCCCCTCCTTCTTCACTGACCTTGGGGTCTGCAGAGTTGTTTCCCTCACAAATTCTCACTCTTCTCTTCCAGCTGCTCCTGTGCAGCACTCTTCCCCCTTTTTAAATACGTTAACCCGGAGATGCTGCCACCGTCATGGATTGGCTCAGCCTTGGCCAGCAGTGGGTCCATCTTGGAGCAGGCTGGCACTGGCTCTATCAGATGTGGGGGAAGCTTCTAGCAGCTTCTCACAGAAGTAACACTTGTAGCCCCCCCCACTACCAAAACCTTTTTTTTCTTTTTTTCACTTTGGGCCATTCAGTCAGCAGATTCAATTTCTGTGTATTCAGATTCTTTTGTGGATGAAGCCCAGAATGTTGTGGGCTTTTTCCACTCAAATCCAGTGTGACAGCTACAATAAATTAAATGTCTAGCCTTCCCATGGGTAGCCTGTTCCACCCTCACTGAAAATATAAAACCTCCCCAAAATCTGAATGTGCTTAGTTTTATTTCCAAATCCATGACTTGTGAGAAGTGAATAATGATGCTCTAAGGAGTCCCTCCCAGGTCCATTGCTGCTGACCATGGTTGTCTTCTGCAAAAAGAGCTTGCCAAACATGCCAGAGCATTACTGTTTCAGGAACTGCTACTGTTGTAGACTCTGCTCTAAACAATATTTTATCTGGAAATCTCGTCCAGATCCCATTCTTGTTCCCTTGTCCTTCTTCCAAAATTTTTTTTGCTTTACAGATTAGCACTCGCCTGACTGTCATGGTTTAACCCTGGTAGGCATCTCAGCCCCACACAGTCACTTGCTTACTGTCCTGCGGGGTGACTGGGGAGAGAATTGGAAGAATAAATGTGAGAAAACTTGTGGGTTAAGGTAAAGGCAGTTTAAAAGGTCAACCAAAAACCACACATAGAAGCAAAGCAAAACAAGGAATTCATCCATTACTTTCCATTGGCAGGAAGATGTTCAGCCATCTCCAGGAAAGCAGGGCTCCGTCATGCATGACAGTTACTTGGGAAGAGAAATGCCATAACTCTCAATGTCCCCCCTTTCCTCCTTCTTCTCCTAGATTTTTATTGCTGAGCATGACATCATATGGTATGGGATGTGCCTTTGGTCAGTTGGGGTCAGCTGTCCCAGCTGTATCCCCTCCCAGCTCCTTGTGCACCCCCAGCCTACTCACTGGTGGGGTGGGTTGAGAAGCAGAAGAGGCCTTGGCTCTGTGTAAGCACTGCTCAGGAATAATGAAAACATCCCTGTGTTATCAGCACTGTTTCCAGCACAAATCCAAAACATAGCCCTGTGTGAGCTACTTATGAAGAAAATTACCTCTATCTCAGCCAAAACTAGTACAAGCGAACAATATACAATTCTAAAAACCCAGATATTCATTGTGTCTTAAATAGTCACATATTTGGTTGTTTTACAGTACTTTTTTTTTTCCTAATTATGCATGCTAGATCGTGCCTGAAAAGTATTTCATTTACAAAGAGAAATAAGGAGAAGTTACACTGAGATTCTATGTTATTTTAAAGACATAAAAAAAATCTTGGCAAACAACTGTCAATTAGATGACAATTTTTTAAAAAGAAGGGAAAAAAAGAGGTTTTATCATGAAAGGCCTTAAAATATATTTAAATGAAAAGACAGTTTTAGCAGCTTTTTCCCCTGAAACAAGATTTTTCCTAGCACAAAGCGTTCTTACATAGTGCCCCAAGGTGGTAATCTATTGTGTTTACCATAATGTCATTTCTGTTCTTTCAGATTTGCACTTGTTTTCTTCAGATAAAAGAGCTAATGTGAACACTGGACAGGAGATGGAGGTTTTCACCATGTACCTGCCACGTTCCCTTTGAAATAATTAATCATTCTAAATAATAACGAACTTAAAAAGTACAATTATATATAGTGAGAAGATCCCAGTTTAATGGAAATAAAAAGGGGTTGCCGGAAGCAAAAGGCTGTATTGGATCTGTGACAGGATGGTTTTCGTTCAGTGATGGTCAAAACTTACTTTGCTTCTCTGAAACATCCTTACAGCTCACAGCAGTTGTAACCTTATCCATCCTCTTTCTGGTTACATAAACTCTCAGCAACTGGATTCATTTTCCTGAGTATTTAAATTATACACTATTGATTGGCTTGGGTTGGAGACAGTTTAGTACTGTCTCCAATTAAAATTGATGTTAAACAAGATTTTTTTTAGTATCGTCTACAATGCTGTCCTCCATGGACATGTCTTTCCCTTTTTTCAGACTTTCCCTATTTGCTCTCAGATCAATTTTAGTTAAAACAGTCATTTTTGTTTCATCGTGTTTTTGGTACTGTGCAAGGGTTCAAACTTGATGGACAATATTAAACTCGGAAAAGATTCCCCTTGGTAATAGATTTTGAAATAGATTTTTTGGATAAATATATAGACATATTTTTAGAAAGAAAACAATGAGGGAAATTAGCCCACAGAGAAAACTGGAAAAAAATCTGCATGTTTTTAGAATCTAATCTAAAGCTTTAATGTCTAATGTTTTTTTTTAATCAGAAATCTTTCCCTTTGTTTGTGTTGATGAGTGCCATTTTGCTAATGAATGCCTAGCAAACTCTTCAATAAATAAATTCAAACTGTCAGATAGAAGAAGCTAGATAAGATTCTGTCAATTTTTTTTTAATAAAGGTGATGTATTATTGGTTCATTCTGAATATTATAGAGTTTTTATTTTTAAAAAAGACTGTACACAAAGTGACCAGAAAGACTGTGGTGGAAACACTCCTTGTATATCAGAAACTGAGGACCAGAGATACTGTTGTAATGTTTCCTTTTATACCTCCCTGATACAGCTCCAACATTAATGGGGGGTTGTATAATGCAGGAATCCTAACGAACCTGGAAAATGGGATACAAAATACTGAGAAATATGTAACTAGGAGAAACCCAGTCTAACTTCATGCTGTTGTATGCATCTTTTAATCTAATGAATATATCAGCTCCATCCTATAACTGCTGAGTTTTCTCCTACTGTGCTGCTAAGGCTGCTAAGGCTGTCTCCTATTAATGTTATAAATCTTTTTCAAAAAATTTTCTCCAGTGCTTTCATGGTGCATGTATACCCTTTTCCCACATTAGCTTTTACTTGCCTAATATTTACCTTCATGAATTATAAACATCAATCACATCCCTTTCAGCCTTTATTTTCCTAAGTTAAACAAGCTGACATCTATTTGGCATCCATAGTCCAATTTTCTGTTTCCTTGACCACAGCTGTGAATTCTGTGTTAACATTTCCTGTCTTATTTCTTCATTATTGAGGATATATTCCAGCTGAGGTCTTGTTCAATGGCATTATTACTTACTCATTGCTTCTGGAGATGCTACTCTGCACATCCAAAAATTAATTTCTTTTTTTTTGCAGTCACATTGCAGAGCTGGCTTCTCAACAGCCTATGAGACACTAATCTACTTATGTAATCTTCCTCTTCTGACATTTAATGTTTAAGAACCCGTGGCTTATAGTAGAAAATCATACTAATAAATTCTTAGTTAAGTCCTAAGTTAATTCCACTTTACCTTTGTCTCACCCCACTGCATTGGACAGTCGAGAGAGGTTTTTTGTGGTTCCCCAAAAAGGAGCACTGGCTAGGTGGAGTCAGACAATGACTCAAGGAACAACACAACATGGTTTTATTTACCTCAGCAACTGCAAAAACATCATGAATCCACTTCTCAGAGTGAAGCACCAAATCACACTTATCAGTTATTACCAGACATCACTTATCCATTAAGCAAGCACCAAATAACACTCAATCATTATTTGGAAGTAAACATCATACAGAAGACAGAGTAGGAAAGAGCTGAAAGATAAGAAAGAGGGGAGCAGAAAGACAGAGGCAGAGGGACAGACACACAAACACAGAGACAGACAGGCAGCATCACCAATCCCTTGTTCCAGCGCGTCTTCTCTTCAGGCAGAAGTCTTCGTTTCAGGCAGAAACTCCAGGCGTGGGGTGATGGTGGGTGGACAGAAGAGTAGGTGGTTGGCTCACATTTTATATGGTTATGTTCAGTTCAGGACCACCCCTTGGGAGGGGCAACAGCCCTATATCCAGTCACTTTCCAGGTTGACCTTTGGGGGACACAACAGCCCTGCATCCAGCTTTTCTCCGGGGTGGGGCACAAACAACTCCAGCTCAACAGGTGTGCTTGTCACTCAGAACATTAACAACTCAATAATGTTTGTCCACAAAAGAACTTTTTTCACAACATGCTCTGTCCGAGCTGTTCCTAGACATGGTGGTGCCTCTTCTTTAGAAATGTTCTGTCTGAATGCTCTGCCCATTGTTTGAGACATAAACATGGATAGACAACACCATCTGGGAGGGGATGGGTAGGGGTCCAGTGTGTGGCAACATTCCATCCAAGTTAGAAGTTCAGTCATTAGAGGCAGAAAAGAAAGACAGAAAGGGTGATTGTGATCAGTTAAGACCAGAATAGTCTTCTAGAAGGGCTTCTTGCTTTCTGTTAACTCTAGAAAGAGTCTAGGTGGACAGAGGTCTCATCTATCTTCTCATAAGTACCTGAAGTGCCTACTGATTCTAGACTGCTTCTGCAGGGATTGTACATGGAGTAGGCAATTTAATTGATTGTCCCAGGAATAAACTGTTGGCAGGCATGTCAATAAAACCATTAAAAAAAGATGAATCAGGTGTATCATATATTCTAGTATGTTGTCTAAGTTGTGTATTTAGAAGCAAAGACTCCAGGAGATAGCTGTAGAATAGAGGAGCTGTCTACTGAACAGTGACAGCTGTGGAAAAACCATTGCAAGAAGATGACACCCCCCAAAACTGCCACTGCACAGGACAAATGCAAGATTGATAGGGCTTCTGCTTTGGAACCCATGAAACAAATCTCAGAATAGTTCTCTACCATTTTTATATGTGTTACTTAAAAAAAAATAAATAATAATGCCGAAACACTGAAAAGCTACAGAAAATATTTGAGAGGTGGAACAAATTTATCATGAAAGCCATAAGCAGCTGTTATTTCAGTAAAAAACGATTTAAAGATGACAGTACATAGTACAAACTAAGGAAAGGTACTTTATAATCCAGAGGTCAGTGTACTGGCTTTGGGTGGCAAAAGAGTTAATGTTTTTCACAGTAGCTTGTACAGTGTTACATTTTGGATTCAGTATGAAAACAGTGCTGATAGTATAAGGATGTTTTAGTTATTGCCGAGCAGTGCTTACACAGAGTCAAGGCTTTCTCTGCTTCTCAGAACATCCGTCAGTGAGTAGGCTGGGGGTGCACAAGAAGTTGGGAATGGGGGACACAAGTGGGACAGCTGACCCCAACTGACCAGAGGGATATCCCATAGCATACGGTATCAAGCTCAGAAATAAAACTTGGGTGAAGAAGGACAAAGAGGGCACATTTGGAGTTATGGCAGTTGTCCTCCCCAGTCACTGTTAGGTGTGATGGAGCCCTGCTTTCCTGGAGTTCGCTGAACACCTGCCTGCCGATGGGAAGCAGTGAAAGAATTCATTATTTTGCTTTGTTGGTGTGGACAGCTTTAGCTTTACCTGTTAAACTGGCAATCCACCAGTTTTCACACTTTTACCCTTCTGAGTGTCTCTCCCATCCCACTGTGGGGAGAATGAGTGGCTGCTTGAGGCTTACTACCCAAGGGGGTTAAATTGTGACACCACTTTGAAGTATTTGGGTTTCAGTTTGGTGATCAGTGACATTTATTTGCCATATTAGTGAAATGGTTGTAAAATAATTTTGACATTTTTATCACCTGATAAATATAGTGACTGTATAATGCTTCCTGTTTATTAGCAACCTTTGGGTTTTCATAGTGCATCTCAAAATCTGTTGCAAAACATTGAAAATAAAGTCTCCAAGATGTCTATATGTGGCTACCCTTGCTGAGTGACAGCAGTACTACAGTTGGGTGCTAGTACAACCTGAAGGAGAATACTAATACTTGGCACAACATCATTTATGAAACATAACATATGCAGGATAGAACTGAGAACAGAATATCTATAACTAACTTACAGAACAAAATAAAACTTTAAAATATTTTTTGCTGATAATTTTCCTATCTTTTGTGTTTCATTTTAGGTTTTTTTTAATATTTAGTTTTTCTCTTTTCTCCTTTCATCATTACAAGCTTTTGAAATATTTTGATACTAAAGAACATTGGTTACCTCTATAGTTCATCTACTGAGACCCCTAGTGGCAAAGGGTGAATGACCATCACAGCATCATTAGCTGGAATACAGATACTGCTTCAGGGATAAGGAAGATGGAAAGGAGGAAATCCAGGAAAGGTTCCAGCCCATTTTCTAGACTTGATAAAAATGTTGGAAGTGGAATAACAGTTCGTAGAAATCAGATTTAATCCCTTTAAATATAGCAGCTAAGGCTTAAAGGTATGAAGATATAGACTGCAAAACTAAAGACTGAGGTTGCTAAGCCACAAAACTAAACAAAATTGAACAATACACAGTTTGTCAGTACAAAAGCCTGAATAAAACCTCCACAATTAGAAGGCACTAGCAGCCTCCAGGATCAGGATTTTGAATTTTCCAGCAAATATTTCAGACAGTGGATTATTCTGTTTGCTCATACCTTAACTCGCTTTTTTTTTCAGAAATTAGTCCTTTTTTTTGTTTCTAGTCCTACAATTTATAACAGTGGCTAAATGTAATCTTTAGGATAAAACAAGTTTTTCACCCTTGAATTAGTAATGAATGTATTGACCTGGCTATTTTAAGGAATAATGATAAGTATTGCATCAGGGAGTCTCTTTGCACTTGAGATTAGCTAGAAATACATTTACCACTGCTACTGAAGGCCTGATATACTGCAGTTTAGTTTGTGTAAATATAGGGAAAAATTAACTTGATTTTGAAACTTGACTTACTCTGGCATAAGAAAGCTTGATCCGGTTCCTGGTGAGTTTTATTTTAACTTTTTATTCAGGACTCTCACTAACTGATCTGAATGACACTGTTGCTTAACTTCATTGCTATTTCATTTGCCTTAGCACTAGCGTTAGAATCACTGTCAGCAATGACTTGTGTAATTTGATGATTTGTTCTGTCAGTTTCTTCTCTTGCACCCTGCTTCACAAGCTGCCATCTTGTCTTATTTTCACTTCTGCCCACGTTTTAAGTAGCATCCACACTTAAGTAGGTGGTTAGTAAAAAGCTTGTTTTATGAGCCTAAATTTAAAAAAAAATGTAGAATTGGAACACTAGAGTTTTTTTCATTCCCTCTGGCTGAGCTACAAAGAAAGAAATCTTATGAAGCTCAGAGGACAAAGCTGTGAGGTTTCTGAAGATGAAAATAGAAAGTTTCAGGTTTCCACTTCATGAACTGTTACTGTTGTCTACAGCCTGCACATTTAATCCAGTATCTTTTGGGGAGTAAGAATTTTAGCCTTTGCTGACATCAGACCCTTGAGTTGCTGTACATCTTTTGCAATTCAGTATTACCTGTGCTGGTGCAACAAATCTCATTTCCTTCATTAAAATCATACAATACAGGATCACCTTAAAAGATTTGAGGAGAAGTGGAAAAGAGGAGCAATAAAAAGCTCTACAGGAATCCCCCTTGTATCTATACAAACATAGCTCCTTAGATTAAGGCTTCCATTGTCTTCTATGCTTTATGCCTCTCCTGTTCTCCTGCCTCTAATTCCCTTCTGTTTTTTTCATCCAGATTTCCTGGATGGTTTAGCAGTAGCTTTTCAAGACTACATAAACTGTTACAACTAAAGGTGAGGAATGTGTTTCCACATGCTCAGCTACCCTCTTAATTTTGCCTCTAGGATAGTAAAGGAATTAGGGAAGCAATTGGTGGGCAATTGTTAAAAATTTGTCCAATATTTTAGAATATTGCATCTATCAAGATAACAGTGCATAACTGTGGCTGATCGCCATG
The DNA here is from genome assembly GCF_000699245.1 of Pterocles gutturalis. Taxonomy (NCBI): domain Eukaryota; kingdom Metazoa; phylum Chordata; class Aves; order Pterocliformes; family Pteroclidae; genus Pterocles; species Pterocles gutturalis. The sequence goes on from NW_010121061.1 coordinate 30,312, forward strand.
GTGCAATGCAATGTTTTAGAAACAAAATAGATGTTAAAAATATTTTATATCTAAACAACACATAAATGCATATAACATTCTACAGATTGGAAGATCGAGTAGATACAGGCATAGAAAGAGGGAAAAAGGGAGAGGAGGAGTCATCTCCTATTATGAAGTTTTTATCTGCCTTTTACCTTATTGTTCTCATAGTTTAAGAATTAATATGTCATAAATATAGGGGGGAGATATTTCAGAAGGCAGCTCATACTTTCAGACTTCTTTTCACCAACTCTTCTCTGTTGCTTTTATGTTTCTAGCCCACTCTTTTTTCCTCTGCCAGAGAATATTACATAGAAATATTTAATAGAAGCTGGATGCATGTCAGAAGCTGGAAGCATGTGAGAATGCAAAATATATGTGTCAATACAGATTTACTTTCTTTTGAAGCTACAACCATCACCCAAAACCTGGTTTGCTTTTACTCATTAATCTCATAATCGGAGTGCATGAAAAAAATATATATAATAATCACATGGTACCTTCTATTGGCAATGATCATGGAATTGCTACCATTACCATTTGGTAGGTAACAGCAAGACTCTTAGCTCCAGCTAAATGCAGAACAAAAAATTTGTCGGTGTTCTGAGTTTCCATGATTTTACTTAACTATTGTAATTTTGTGTCTCTGAACAACACAGCCTCTTCCATGGACCTATTTTTTGCATTGTACATTCAAATGCATGATGCACATTTCATAGGAAATAGCTTTTGAAGTTTCATAAATAATTCTCTTTACAATGACATTTTGCATCTTTTGCACCAAGACCTAGATAAGCTCAGCCTGTTGTAAAACAGCTTAAGATAAGATAAGATGAGATAAGATAAGATAAGATAAGATAAGATAAGATAAAGGTTGTAAAGCTGAAAGGTTGAGTCTTTGGAAGGGTGCAGTCATAATATAATCTTACAACACTGTAATTTTAAAAAGTCATTAAAAAAGAATAAATCCCAACTGCTCCACATTTCATGTCCAAGAGGAAAAATAATCAGATAGTCTTATTGAAATCAAGTATTCTTAAATAGCAAAACCTAAATTTTGCATGTTTAAATACTGATTGAGATGGAGATTGCTACAACTTTTTTAAAACTGCTTCACAGGTAAAGCTGAGCCTCAGAATGATGCTCCCCCTAAAGGTTTGAATCACTATGTACACAGAAGCCATCTAGAAGGTTTGTGTCAGCTTTCTTGCTGAAGAAGATGTTGATGTCAGGCTCAGAATAAAAGATTCGCAGAAGTCTAATTACTGGTTCCCAAACTGTGCTTGGCAATAAGCAACCATGTTATTTCCCACCTTCCACATAAAAACGTATGAAATACAAAATGTAGCAACTAATTGGTGTTGAAAAATTAGCTAGGAAATTTGGCGTGCTGACAGTGATTTATTGATACAAAACATTCAACCACAGCCAAAGACACTATAAGGCATCTCCTTCGGTGTAACTGAAGCTTGTTCTAATTTGCGTGTCTCCAATGGGATGAACCAAGGAGAATTAGATTACCTGGGCTGAAACCGGGTTTTAATAACTAATTACAAAAAATTACTAATTACAAAATTCCTTTGAATGTTGAAAATGAATAAACAAGCAAGCCCACTGCAGTGTACTTCTACTATAATATAAACATTAAAAATATTTTCTGTTATAGAATATTTTCTGTTGTAGAATATGTGAAGGTCTGAGATTCAACTTGGTTCCTTGGAACTGAGTTTTTCACTATACTCCTTTGGTTTCACTTTGGTCCCCCAATCCAAACTCTACCAAAATGTGTTAACTTTTAGAATGATGGAAGAAAGATACCTTTTTTTTTTTTTTTTGTAAAAGAAAAGTTAAAAGAAATTCATTACTTTTGTCAGACTCCATTTTTTGTAACCAGTGTACTCCTAGTCTTTAGGCACAAATGAGAAGTTAGACTAAGCAGCACAGATAAACAATAAATACATGAAAATACTACCCATATCTTTAGCCTTAACTACCACATCTGCTCTAGAGAAAAGGAACTTTATAATGTTAAGTAGGTGGTCAATCACAACCAGAAAGAAATTCAAAGTACAAAATAGTAATGTGGAAATTACATTTACAAAGGTATATGGGTTTCATTTCATCCATTTAAGAAAAAAAAAAAAAAAACAAACTTCTAAAAGAATAGAAAATGCTCTAAAAATCTTAGCAATGTACATACTTTTTAACTATTGTAAAATAAAAAATATTTTTAATGATTAGGTTTCGAATAAATCTTTTTACCTGAAAATATGTATTACCTTAGTGACTTAAAGTACAATCAATCCTTTTCCTCCAAAAAATCAGACATGACGAAAATGGATACTTCTTTTTGCTTGTTTTTTTTTTTTTTTCTGTCACAGCATATATTTCACAGTTAAAGCACTTCAAATTTGATGCAAAGCCTGGAGATGAAGATGTTGGAAGTCCACTCTTTAAGCTGAAAGAGGAAAACCTAAGCTTTCATATGTAATAGTAAATGAAAAGTCAAAAGATATTTTATTTGCCATGACATCAACAAACGTCTGATTTAACTTGATTATTTATACTGCTAAGTTCATAAAATGGTAGGTGTGACTTTGTGAGATGGTAATGGTTCTGCTTAGCTCATAATTTCTTTACTGAACCATTCTTTCTAAAATGGTGAATTGATTGGGTTACTCTCAAGTATGCAGCAGGACTTAAATTGATCATGTAAGAAGTATGAGCATTTTAAAATGTGTTGACAAAGTGTCTGAAGCTGAAATCTATTAGTTCACAGCACACATATAGATGCAGTTAAAAACTTAAAATACTAATGTCAAATTTTAAAAACGCCAACCAAAAAAAGAAATTCTAATACCACTGTAAACTCTGATGAAAGAAACTAATTACTGAAAACACTCTACAGATATTGCTTTGGGTGAAATAAGCATTTAAATAAGCTATACTCACCAAAAATTAGTTTGGGCATGTATGCAATGCTTACTGTTCTAAGCATTGCATCACCACTTGTGTATTGCCAGAGGAACAAATGTAATATACCTCGAAATTTGTAAGTACTTTTAAAAATGTGTTGCTAGGACCTTTTTCTGCCAGTTACCTAAATGGCCCTTTCCTTTTTCCCAGTCTCCCTGTTCATTAACATGACATAACCACATATCTTACATGTGTGTAATATATGCATGCACACATACATGCATATAAGGGAGACAGACAGTCAATGCCATGCGTGCAATTTTTCATTTGCATTAACTACATGAAAAGGTTTGGAGAAAGTTTCCTCCCAAAATCCACAGTTTTATTTCCCTTTACAGCAGACATACAACATTCCTGTAAATGACTAGGGGTATCCCTGCAGCCAAAAAAACCCAAACAACACAAGCAACCCATGCTCCCCTCTAACATGTGGGAAGAGAAACTCAGTCGTCTTTCCAGCACAAAGCCTGTGACTGGCAAGAAACTGAGGAATAATACGAAGTGAGTGGCAAGGCATCCTTGCATGACAGTAAGATACAGCCTGTGGCAGGGGGGTTGGAACTCGATGATCTTTAAGGTCCCTTCCAACCCAAACCATTCTATGGTTCTATGATACATTACCACTAGGGAAACTTGAAACACTTACTATGCAACATTACGTCATATCATTATGAGTAAAAGGCATGTGTATGTTTATGAATAGAGAGCTCATGTATGACCTTTTTCTAAGTGCATAGGGATAGCTGCTAAGACAACAGGTTCAAAAAAATAATTAAACTATAAAATGGAGGCAATATAAGCTAACTCTTGATAGCTCTTGAGACTCTATGACACTTTTGGTGGGTTTTGATTTTTTTTACCCTTAAAGACTTCATCTACAAGAAACAAGTTATTTCAGAGAATCCATTCTTTCTGAGTATATGTTTTAGTCCATTTGTTCACAAAGAAAAAACAGAAATGTTAATATTTAAAAAAAATATCAAAACCTGTCTTGTTTATTTATCTCAGTCTCCTTTCTAATGTCTTAGTTTGGCAAGACTTTACAAACAGTATCTTACTTATATAATTTTGTAATAACTAACATTTTATTAGTCACTATTAATTAATTTTGCATTAATTAATTTAATTCTTGCAAGCTTACCATGCAGACTTCATGCAACAATTTTTACAATTTAATGTTGCTGTTAGTCTGATCACTCCTAGTTGGCCTGCATTTGTTTACTACTCACTTTTTATCATATCTGAATTTCAGTCCTTAATACACAACATGGTCTGTATGGGTAAACTCAATACACAGCAAAAATACAAACTTTTAAGTACTTGCAGCTCCATGAAAATCCAGCCCATCTAATTCAAATCACAGAACTGTGGTCTTAGTCAATTTGGTGGCAGCCGGATAGTGCTTTGAACAGCAAACCCTCAATCTCAACAGGAATTTATGAGTTTACCATGCTGAAAATCCTACTGTTCTATTGAAGCCTGCGATAAATTTTGTCGTTTGGCTGGTTTGTTGCTTGCTTTTTTTCTGAAGCTTATTCATTTTCAGATTTCACTTTGTATGTTTCTGATTTGTGCATAGGTTTTTGGGGGATTTTTTTCTTTAATCTGTATAGTTTGTCTATGAGTAGACAGACCAGCAGTCACAGAAAGAACTGAGAATATAGTTACAGATTTTTTTTTTAGGTTTATATGACTATTTAGCTAGGTTTTGTTTAAATTTTTAAAAGTTAAATATTTTCAGTACAGCGCTCTAGTATTGATAAAGACCGGGGGTCCTCCCACCCTCCTGGGGTGAAACAGGCGTGCTCAGCTCGCTCCCTGAAATGCCTGTACACCAATGCGTGCAGCATGGGGAATAAGCTGGAGGAGTTAGAAATCCGTGTTTGGTCAGGAGATTATGACCTGGTGGCAATTCCAGAGACATGGTGGGACAGCTCCCATGACTGGAATGCCATTCATCAACGACTTGGATGAGGGAGTAGAGTGCACCCTCAGCAAGTTTGCTGATGATATGAAACTGGGAGGAGTGGCTGACACACCAGAAGGCTGTGCTGCCATTCAAAGAGACATAGACAGGCTGGAGATTTGGATGGGGAAAAATTTAATGCAATTTAACAAGAGCAAAAATGTTTGCAAGATTATTTAGAAAAAAAAATAATCAAGTGTAACTGTAAAAGCAGCTACCAAACAAATGTACTTGATAGGAGGGAGTAGTAGACTTCCTCAAAAAGAAAGTGCTTGGGAAGATATCCAGATCAAAGGATTTTCTATACATCTTCTATAGATACATCTTATAATTGAGCAGCATATATCAGCTTTATCTACTTCCCCATTTCTCCCAGAACAACGATGTTTTCTGCTTGTATTGTGTCCCAGATTACTTTTTTTTTTTTTTTTTCATTATAAATATGCTGTTCCACAATTCACAGGCCAAGGATAAGAAAGAAAGAGTGGTTATCTGTGATTTATGTAGGTACGCAGTGTTGTAAAAATATACATATTTCATGCTTGGCTTATATTTTAAAATTTGAAGAAGGACAAAAATCTGTCAGAAAAGGTAAAACTATCAACAAAACAACAAAAGAAATTTCTGATATGAGAGGGCTTGTATTACCTTCAGCGTGATAAAGATCCCAGTATGGATTAGCTTTATAGTTTGAAGTAGTTCTCTTGAAATAGAGAAGAAAGGAGAGTTGCAAAGTTCTCATTTTATTGAGAAAAATTAGATTTTGCTACTGAATGAACCAAACTTTACACTTCATCCAGGGAATATATCCAGATAAGAAGTATGCCCGAAGTTTTTCACAGATAATTAGTTTTATTTCTATAGTTGATTTTTCTGAAGCAAAAGACTAAGGTTTTCATTTCCATTTTTAAAATTTTCATTAAAAAAATATGAAATTCAAAAATTTAATTAAGATTACAATTTTTCATTTTAAAAGATAGTTCAAATCTCAGCCCAAAGCATTTTTTACAGCACTACAATACACCATGCAGTCGGGACATAAAAAAAGAGAGAGCAGAAAACTTCCAGCTAATTCTCCACTCAAAATCTTCGACTCAGTAAACCAGTTATTATAATCTCTTCTGATTTACAGTGCATAAGAACCTGGCCTCACATAGGACGACTAATGGAACAGATCTAGACAAAATATGTCCAAAAAGCTAAGCCTTGAATTCTTTTTTTCCTCTTCTTATGAAGTTAAAGGCCATAAATTTGGATTCGAAAAGAAGATACTAAAGAACAAAAATACAGTGTACATGGCTAGAAACTGATCTTTCATTTTACAAAATGTTAATGGAATATTTTCACTTCAGTGTTTGAAGTCACTGCAAAGATATGGTCACAAGTAATTTAAACAAACAGTTGAAATAAAGAAACTCAAGGAACTGCAACAATTGGCAAGTTCTCTAAGTAGCTGAGAAAGATTCTAACATCTGCTACAGATGCTGGTACAGTGATTCAGGAGTGTTAGTAACTCTGCTTTGATATCTTTGTTTACACAGCTTGAATACATTTTAAAAATTTTGAATGTAGAATTCAAACTGTGTGCCTTCAGTCAAAGACAATTGATGTTATATGACTGAAACCTCAAAGATACTTCAAAAACATGAATGACAAAATCTCGCTTTTGCTTTATTAGTTATCTAGAAGCACCAATATTTAAAATCTGGCAAAGGTGACCCCCTTTTTTTTTTAAAGAAAAAAAAGGTCATAATGAAGAAGCACTTCTTCTTTCTTCCTCATTTCCTTATTAAAAATTACATTTTAAAGTGAAAGTTGACAAATTTTCATCCCATATCCAATGTTGAAAGCCAAAAAGTGTACAACATTTAACACTTTTATGACTCACTTATCACTGAAATCTTTTGAAGAGAGGTTGTCTGAAATCTCTGTCCTGTGTGGGTGGTTCTTTCAGGATCCACTCAGGCAAAATATGGCTGTAATTGTATTAAGTTTGATGGGGCATCAATGATCTGCATCATCTTCAAACTACCCACTGCAGCTATAATTGCTTTGGCAAGATTTTTAAGCCAATTAACATCAAGTCTTTACAAAATTAAAGTCTTCTGACTCTACTCTGTTCAGTTTACTATTATATCCACACCACAATTTATGTTTTACTGTTATCAAAGGAACAAACTGCAAATTGTACTAAAGATGAAGGAGGATCAGAATTGCATATTTTCTTCTTTCAGTGGTCTCCTGCCTCAGTTCCATTTAGCTAATTAATCATATAATTTTAGTTTGAATTATTTATGCACTTTTAAGACACATTCTGTTAGTAAGCATATTTAGAAATACAAGATTAATGTCATATTTTAAAAAAGAGTGAGGCCTATCAAGAGAGAATATAATGATACAATTATACCCCTAGTTACTACTTATTACTGTAAACAAGTGTGGGGGAAAGCCTGATGAAAACTTTCATGTTCTTCTGAACTAATGAAAATACTACATGCTTTTACCTAAACGCCTCCTTCAGATGTTAGATTGACATTTTTGGGTATGTTTTTGTTAAAGGCTGTCTCTTAAGTTCTTTGAGTGACGCATGCATAAGTCAGCACGTGCTTGGCCACATACAGAGTAGAAGCTGCTGGTACTTCTTGAAAAAACTTTCACTTTTGTCTTTTAAGACATTTTCCTTTCCTAAAAAGTGATTTTAGATGACATAGCAAATGTGCTGAGAGGTAGAGCTACATTGTTACCAAACATTCTGTATTTTTAGAATCATTTCTATTGTTAGGGTCAAGAGCTGTTCCCTTATACGAACATTAAATCCAACAGAAGTCGTTTGGTTAAAAATGTAAAAAGGCTTTTGTTCCTCATCTTTTTCCACATTATTTCTGGCCAGTTGTCATTTTTATTGCAGCATTTACTTCATGCTCCAGCTATATTTTCTGTCTTTGATACTTCTTTGTAGAAGCAGTAATGTTTTATAGGCAATATTTTGCATTTGTTTTCAGTAATTGTTGATGCTTTTCCCTTTTCACATCACATCTCCCTCAGCACGCTCAGGCAAATAATAGAGATTAATACTCCAAAATGTAAGCAGATGAATCCATCCCATATTGGAACATCCAGTAAAAATGAAACAAAGCCCCTTCAGGTTCACCACAAAGGAATCATTTTACACCTTGAAGTTCTTATCCTCAAGATTGCTGGGGTGCAGATGATAGTGTCTGTTTCCTTCTTGTAGTAACAAAAGCACAGTACACTCTACAATGGGACAGGTGAGGAAAAAGATTTGTCTGGATTTTCAATTCATAGAATATTTGCATAGTACAAGATCTTCAGCCTTATTGTCTTTCTTCACTGAACATCACTTGCCATCTGCTGGTTGAATCACAGTTCAAGTGCTTCTGAACACAATTTCATTATCCTTGTTTATCTTCCTAACTTTAATTTAATTTGAAAGAAATCAACATTTTTTGCCATTATTTATTTCTGAATGTTGCTTTTATTTATAACCTGAGCAACCATCAGGAGTTTAACTACTAATTTTAGCAGTCACTAAAGAGACAAACAACCTTTCACCCATTCCAGCTGAGTGGTGTTTCACTGTCTTCAGATATGAAGGAAGAAATTGTCATCAATTTAGCAGGCTTTAGACAAACTGTCTTCAGGGGAAAAAAACCCAACAACATAAACCAAAAGAAATCTGAAATGAGAAAATGGGCTGAAGTCAAATAATATCTGTATAAACTGCAGAGGAAAATGAAACGTTTATAAAGGAGTAGCAGATACAATTAGTGTAAAACTCTGATTACAGCAAAATCAAAAAATTGGAAAGTAAATTCAAACTTTTTGTGGAAAAGTAGACATCTGACAGCATGTAAGGAAATTGAAAATTAAGTTGTCAGGGGAAAGAAAGCTTAAATGGTAACCATTAAATAAGAAAGAGTAGCCTGTGTTTATTTAATATATTTATGAAATCGTGGGTTCCACTGTTTCTCTTTGACTAACTTCTGCCTTATCACAGTATGAAAGTAGTTTACCATCTGTAATGGATTTGTTAACACAGCTCCCATTAAAAGCTAAAGATTATTTTGCAGAAGGACTGAGAAGCGATTCTCTGGTCATTTATAACAGAGCAGGAGACTAAACAGCAATCTCCTTGTCCACACGTATTCTCCTAAACTCCTTCTTACTGAAGTCAATATGCTAAATTCAGTTGAAATCAAGGATGCAAATTCAGATCGACTCAGTGCATGAGACAGATCCAGATATGTTTTAAACCGGAGCTCAGGGAAGAAAAAGTAGTGAATTAAAGCCAGGTGAGCTGACCAGCGAGAGACACTGAGTCCAAAATACTGGTAAATACAAAATTTTGTCCAATATAAACATTAGAAAAATAGGTTACCACACTCTGTAGGTTGTGTATAGTTTAGTAATCTTTGGCAGAGGATCATTACCAGCATGTTACTGATGAAGGAATATACCCAGTAACAGAGTAATCAGTCTGATGGAGAGTGTTCTTCCTTAACTGGATCTTCCAGTTTGAAAAATTGTACATATTACTTGCAAGCCAAGACTTTGACAAATGGTAATAGGACAGGCCCAAATGGTGTACTTATAAATGCAGAATATAGATTTTAAGATTAAATTGACGTCTTTTAAGAAATAATGATAGGCTAAAGCAGTACATTTAGTCATAATAATCAGTATGCCTGCTGCTTCCATTAGGGTACATAAAAAGCTCCCAACAACAACAAAAAATTACCTGTTTGTGTGCTCTTACTGATATAATCTTAGACACATCTAATCCCCTACTCTCCTGAAGGGACTACAAAAAAAAAAAAAGGGATGGAAACCAAGTGAGGGTCGAAGCTGCAAATGCAATTGATCCTTTTGGATCAAACCAGATCGAGCAGAAACATTATTTGTTTTTTGTTTTTTTAATAGAAATTAAGATGTTAAAACATCTTCTGTTTGAAAGGATATATTCCCTTCGATCTGCTAAGAAATTTTATCTTGCACAAGAAAAGCAAAGGAAAATTAAGACTAAATTTAGAAATCTATTGGTGGTTGCTCTGCCATTGAGTTATATATGTCTAAGTACTCACTCAGAAAGTAAGACTTCTAAATTTTTTTTAATCTGAGATTTTTAAATCACCTTCCTTTCCAAGAGTACTTTATACACCCATTTAAGATTATCTGGGGGATAAAGCCTGGTGAGTTTAGTTGCATACAAACCTTTAAACATTTACTGGACTAGATGAAAGACAGAGTCATTCAAACCCCTGCTTTATTTTCTAGTTCAGTGATTATTTAAGAATTACCTGTATAGCAGAACAGCTGCTCAAGATCAGCATCCCCAACAAACACATGAACACACACACACACAATAACTGTAAATTTAGTAGCTTATGAGCTTTATATAAGCAGAGAGTCAAATACTATTGGACTACTGAGATGCACACAGTTCTCAAGCAGTTCAAGCACAACTCCTGTGCTGAGGCAGCATGTATTAAGCAGTGAAACTTGTTTTGTCAGGGGGTTGTTAGACCATCTGAGTACTTAGTTGGGGAAAACAGCAAATTAACAGGGACTGCTGAGGCTGATACAGCTTTCTTGCAGTAGTACTGAGTTGTACAGACACTCTGACTGATACTTTAGGGTCTGAAAACTATTATATTTTCTTTTTTCATAATTCTCCAGGATGTGCCATTTTCAGCTGTGTAAAGATTTATACCTAGATTATAAAGGTTAGGCATGTCAGATAGCATCAAAAACTATGTTCTTTCCTGGAAATTTTTCCTATGTTGCATCTTTCAACTATCATGACTGCAGTAATACTAATACTGGTAAAATATACCTAATGCCTTGTTAATAGCTATTAACACATGACGTTGAGGAATGTTGATAATATGGGCAAACACAGTGACAGTGGTATTTTACATTTTTTTCTATTTTATAATTTTGAAATTATGCATAATTACAGCATTATAACATAAGATCTGTACCTTGTCAGTCTTTCATTTCACTTCAATTTCTTCTAGACTCTCCTATGCACACATTTAGAATCATAGAATCACAGACTGGTTTGGGTTGCAAGGGACCTTAGAGATCATCGAGTTCCAACCCCCTGCCATGGGCAGGGACACGCTCTACTAGCCCAGGTTAAAGACCAGGTTAATTTCCTAGAGTAGTCTATGTAAAAGAAATATTTTTCTTTAAAAATGTGCATTCAATGCTTTCTTCTGAGCAGTGGAAGTTCGCAGCCTTTGCTGCAGAGTCACGTTCAAACTTTCAAACAACAAAACGATTGTCAGGTACAAAATGTATTTGTCATAACAACTTAAAAGAGTAGAAGAAGCTATTCTCAGAATGAGAAAATTAGTGATTTATGGTGTCATAAGAACATTGAGATGGCATGTCAAGTTGTTGAGCCTTTTTTTTTTTCATGTATATCTGTGTTTTGACTGAAAGAATGAGGTTATTTCTGTCAATAGATAGTAGTGACTGATTCTCAGTAGCTGCAAAGGTAAATTAAAAGTATTTAGCAGCCATGTTTTGACATGAAGGTTCTCCTGATTACTGTCTGAAGAGGAGCAAATGATCCAAATTCCTAACACTGTTTTTACACATCTTATAACGATCATTTTTCAATTAGAAACCTAAAATTAGGTCATAGCAATTCTTCCCCATATTCCAGATGAAGCATTCCCCGTGTTTTGCACATTGGCCAAACTCCTTACCTATTGCAAATACATGGCCTGATCAGCCCTGCAAAACTCCATGACTTTTATGTGTCTCCATTACAGTGCTAGTTGATGAATTAATAGAGACAAGATTTTGTCCTCCTCTGACCTTTCCAACTCTGAATCTCCATGCATGCATCTTTGCGTTAGGCCAAAGTTATTAACACTTTGTTACTTTTTTTTTTTTTCTTATTAGTGAGGTCCCTAGGATAAGAATTTGCTTTTCAGCCTGGTGGTTTCCCTTCGAATACTGTGATTCTCAATCTGCAGTAAAACACCTTACAACTGCAGCCCTCATTCTCCAATTTCAGAATAATTCCCCGGGTGGCTCTGCATTGGATAGTTTGCATCACATCTCTACAATTTAAGAAAAAATAACCAGTGTGTTAGAACTTTTCTCAGAAAAGTGACATTAGAGAAAAGGAGGACTACCTTCAGAAACAGGGTGAGCACTTAATTTTTGAGAATGTTATAAGTCATGTATGTGAATTAACTCCAAAAATGACTTTCTGATATGTATGTGCATATTTGTTCTTTGAATTGGGCTTTTTTTGTGAAAATGAATTGCAATATCATGTCCCATACAGTACTTTCTTTCTTAATTTCAATTTCACATAAATAGAATTAGTTAAATGTAATTCTTGATTAAATATGATCTGTTGAAAAATGCGTGCAGACACAAAGAATTTTTCAAGTTTCACTATAGAATATCTCCCAAATATACAGTAACTAAATTATGGTAGGTACTCTTTTTGCATTTGAGACAGATTATCCATTAAAATGTTCATACAAATATTGCACAAGAGCCCGTTCATCACTTTTATGACCTGATCCACACTAATCTCACCGCAAGAACAGTTAATCCAGTTACTTGCCTTTTGAGGATTTTAAAATGCAAGAGCTTGTTACTTATTACTTAAGACATGATAAAAGTTCTTCTCTGTATGGGAAAAGCTGCTGCTTTTATATTACTGACTCTGAGGATATTACATAATTGAAAGAGGCTTAAAGAAACAATCTCTCAGTTAGGAGCAGTGCCAGTTCCACTGAGCTGCGTATAGTGTTCAATATGTCAGTCTGTTAACTGGAACAATCTGTGAGTGATAGTTCTGCATGAAGTGAGGTCGAATTACTTTTCCAAAAGAAAAAAAAAAAAAAAAGTAATGAAGATTTCGACTTTTTTGTGCTTACCTGCTACTTCTGACTCCTTTGTTAAATTGCTTGATATCTTAATTTTACATTTTTAATTTGAATTTATATGATTTATTTAAAGTGTTTTTGTAATTGATTCTATCTTTTATAGTAGTAAAAAGTATTATTTTAAGATATATTAAAAACTAGAATAATTACAAACACTGGTTTTAATTACTCCCCAAAGTCCCATTCCTAAACCCCACTCTGTTGTCCTATTATCAGAAAATTTAGGCTATTTTTTCATAAATGTACAGCAAATACATTTGGTATGACATCTAACAATGTGTTGTAATTTAGCAGGAGTAGTAAAACTACATCTGAGAACAGATTTTACACACCCTTTTCCTTAGAGACCCCTTTTTTATTTCAGTAGATACAGATATTTTTCTTGGAAAGAGAGAACAGAACATGTAACCACCACCTAGATTGTTGCTCTGGTACAAACATAAAGTGAATAATATGAATCCCAATGATAAAGCAACAGGGAAGAAACAAGGTGTTTTAAAGATTTGTAGATCAGACTTCTAAAGATTTGAGTTTGTTCTACTTCTGCTAATAGTAAATCTCAGATTAATTTTGTAATGTTCCTAACAACCTTTGTCAGAATATCCTTGACAATAATTTGTAAAATAGTTCTGTAGACATTTTTACATTACTTGTTAGTACATTTGCAATCCTGCACAGATGACAGACATCACTTTTGAGGTTAAAAGTACTAATTTATTATGATAGAAATGCACAGTATAAAAACATAAGCAATTTCCTTAGAGATTTTTTTGGGTTAAGTGGCACTAGGTCCTTTTTTTTTTTTTTTTTTTCTTTGCCGTTTAAATCCCTGGCCTGGGTTTGCCATTTT
>NW_010121061.1:44095-55485 GCF_000699245.1 Pterocles gutturalis
TTTTTTTTTCCTATGCCTGTTAAATACCTGGCCTGTGTTTGACATTTTTATGGTACACATACATCTGATTCTATTTGTTTCCAGAAAACAAATCTACCCCTTCTCGATGGTGTGTTTACATTTCATTCTTGACTGGAACTGTGATTTAGCTTGGTGAATGTCTTGTCCTGTTTGTTTTATTTTTGAGTGTAAACTGGTATCATCATGTCCTCTTCAAGGACCACATGAAACTCACTGAAGTCATGGGTGGGGGCTGTCCCTCAAGCATGCCCAAGTAAAAGTGAGATTTTGGGAGAGGATTCCACTATGCAAGTAATCCTATGCAATCTTAAATAAATCTGCACCAGAATCTTCATTCTGATGCAGTACCTACCTCAGCAAGCTTGGTCATGCCTTGAACATTAGCTGTTAGTAACATCTGGCTGAGATAGGGACTAACTAGGACTGGATTCTGGGTGTCATGATGTCCCTCACAACCTTTAAACATATTGCAACAAGCTTCTGTTTTCTACGATGGATGCATGGCATCACGTATTTCACGTATTTCACTTTATATAGTGAAATACTCAGATCTATGGGTGAAATGGATTAAATACAAGTCTGAAAATAAATTTCCTCTTACTCAATCTGACCAATAAATTTCCTCTTACCCAATCTGACCTTACAACTTCACTTCTAGTCTTGCTTTCCAGATAGTAACTTTTAGCAGATTAGAGGCTCTACGTGTTCAAATAACGTGTAGTGGTGGATCCCCGTGACAGCTGCCTCCTTTTCACCATTTCTGAGACTTAGCTTTGAATTTGTTCAAATTCTAAATGTGTTCTTATGCTTTCTACTGCAGACTCTCTCCTTAAGCCCAATGTTCCATTTATAGAAGGTTTTCCAAAACCAATGAGCTCAGTCTAGTCTACTCTCTGGAAGGTTTTCCTGCAGGATGTGAAGGCCAGCGCCAGACAAGCAGAAAGTCTTCTTTCCTGTCACATTTTCTTTAGCTTAAGACTATACCCAGTAATGGCATATGACATGGATCAAATAAATAGTTAAACCACTGTCAACAGCTCCCAGTTCATTTTGATGTGAAGTCAGTCAAGTCTAAAATGCAGCAGACGTTATGTATTTGATTTTGAACTGACACAGTCTAACTGTACTTGTGATCTTAGTTAAAGGGGAGAAACGTAGCTCTTTGGTTGGTGTGTGGACTGTGTGTGCACCAAGATTACTCTGAAGCCTAGTTTTTAGGGAATTCTCCTTTGAAATGGAAGAGATGGGATTTGTATCCTGAATAGGTAAGGTGGAAACTAAAGTTATACCTTGAGTTTCCTGATTGAGTACTTGAAATAGATAGTTTCCTGAGCAAAAGGTTATCTCTATTAAAGGCATTATATGATTCATATGTATAATCTCAAAAAAGGGACAAATGATGTGTTTAAAACCATGTAAGAATGGAGAACCGTTAGCCACTACATTTTACAATTCATAACTGTCAGAGTTAACACAAACAAAAGGAAGTACTTTTTTAACAATTGTGGGATACTTTGCTGTAGAATATTTCTGGAAGTAGAAAAAGAATGAGATGAATCTAGTGACAGATCAATCAGTAACCACTACTGTAATCAGTAATCAGTACTGAATAGCACGACCAAGTGCAATCTACTCACACTTACTCCATTTCTTACTGTCTTTTCCTAAGGGTCTCTTCCTGGCTACTGTTAGAGACAGAATACTGGAAAATGCAGCTGCTCCTGTTGAAATATAAGCTGGCAAAGCTTTTGTTTATGAGCCCTCATGTGGACGTGGGTACATTAGCTGATGCTTAAGTATAGTAGATGGTAAAGTTTCTGATACAGACTTTTTCTTTTTGGTATTTTGCATTAGTAAGTTAACATCTTTCTCACCTACTTTCTCATTTTGTCTGTTGTGCATCTCACTTTTAGATTTAAATTTAGGATTCAGTTCTCTAGCAGTACAGAAACTTACGTGCTTAGTTATTTAGAATAAAGTGTTTAACGCAGTGCATAAAGCCTGTTGATGGTGTAGAAGAAAATGAAACATTTAACGCCTTGTCATTTCTTCAGGAAATGTTCTGTCTTTAGTACAAGTTTATGAATTTTATAACTTCAACTGGACATCCAAAAGGTGTGGATTTTATGAGGATGTTTGTGCCTTTCTGCCTCAGTAAAGACAGAATATTCACTTTATTTTCACAGCTCTTTACATTGGCATGATATTGTTCTGAACCCCAAAAAACCCACTATTTGATTGACACGCTGATACACTTCTTTCTGATATTTTCCTGAGATGGTTGGTATAGAAACAGTCAGTCATATTTTAATCTGAAAAAAATGACAAGAGAGTATTAGTAAAAATGTTAATTCATGTATATCCAAATCTGCTTATCTTTTTAGGAAGGACTTGAAGAGGATAAAAATTATTTTCATGAATTAAGAAATCCATTGAAAGCTGTGAAATACAAAGCTTATTACCGTTGTCTCAGGCTGTTTCTTGACTGCATGCCTTTGAAAGCTGGGATAACGAAAAGAGTCCTATTTCTGGGCTCTTTCCTAAGTACTTACAATTGGCCATTGCAAGAAACAAGAAACAAAGCATACAGGTCTTTGTTCTACCCAAGGGCAGCTCACTGCTATACTCTTAAGGGAATAATCATACAGTCAACATAGTGTGGTGAAAATGAAGTTATTATTGATGACCCACCAGTGGTTTTCCCTGTTTATCATAATTGGCTTGTGATTGGTATAATCTTTGTTTATTTTTGTTTATTCAAGATTTAAATCATCCGGTTGGCATTCTTAACATATATTCAAATATCATCATCAAATCCAGTCCACTACCCACACAAAAGCCATAACACCTTGCTGACAAGATGACAAGATATTTAAGATGTCACAAACCAAAGCTCTCATTTCCATTATAACATTATCAAGAGTCCATTTACAGTTGAAAGCTAATTTGAAAAGTATAATAGTCATAGCCTAATTATGAGTAAATTTTATCTTGTCAATACAAAGACTGATAGTAGATACCTTAGAGTCATGATTAAAACCCAGATCATCAACTCTTTTGTGTACACTGTAGAAAAAGGAGAATGGCCTGCAAATTTGCTGGAGTTTGCCATCCACCACCTTCAGTGAGTATATAGAGTAAATATACCTGGCTGGTGTGGTGGTGTCTCCTAAACCCCATCAGACCCTAATGCAGAACGATCATGGTCAACAAACACTGAACTCAGATAATTTCCCAGCACTTGCTTGCTGGATCAATTTTATGAATTAATGTAGAATAGATCTATAGTTCTAAAAAGTCTAGTTCAGCACCCAGAAATCAGCTGGAGTGTTTTAAAGGAAAAATTTAAAATCAACAGATATGTCTCATGAAGGCAATGAAATAAAATTCAGCTTCAAACATATTGTATGCCTCGAAGCAGATCTAGTTAAATAAAGTTCACTTCTGTTGTCTAAGTATGATGTTCAGGCCATGGAGTATATTTAAGATATTTTCTTCTGATTAAAAATATGCAGATTTAAACTCTTACTAGTGCAGCTTTTATTTTGAGTTGCCACTCTTTGTAGGGAGATTAGTAGCCTTAACACAGCACACTGAATGGCATTGTCATTTCAACAACACCGATCAAATGTTGTAGGCTAGGCTTTCCACAGAAATTCAGATGACATTAAGTTTGATTTGTTTCTACAGATACTTGAATGAACATAAAACCTTGGTGTAAACAGACATATTTATTTTGCAGTGAAATACTGGGTCTGGACAAGGGTAAGAAATTATATTATGCTTTAAGTGATATCATTAAGGGAATAATGTACACTATAAAGTTATATAACAATGCACGGAATTTCATGTTGTTTTTTTAAAGGCTTTTTTGATCACACTTCAGTGAATGTTTTAGTTATGTAGGGTCATATGTCTTTCCTTAATCAAATTTCTCCCAGGGAAACTACTGTCCTTGAGCAGCTGCTCTACCTGCCAGACTGAGCAGAGAAAATGTCTATTTTGAGGTGCAGGAGCAGCTGGGTTTCCTTAGTAGGTGCTAAAGGGAATCTTACCCCATGCCTAATGAGTTTACACTAAGTTCTGGTCACTAATTTCTTTTTCAATAATAGTCTTTCTCAAAATGAGCACTATCAACATGCTGAATTTCAAATATTTAATCTGTTTTATCTGTGTGGGAAAGGTGGGACAGTAAATTTCACTGCTGGCTTTGAGGATTGTTCTATAAGGAATTTTTGTCTACCTACAAAAAAATAGACCAGCACAATTCCTCTAAAATTAAAAATGGAAGGAGAGGAAAAAAAAAAAAAAAAAAAGCTACAAAGCAAAACCAACATTCTTACCTGCAAAGCAGCAACAAGGAAAATTTCCATTTCTATGTGATAGATATAAATTAACTAATGATTCTGAACAAAAACTTAATAAAAATTGACAATTTTAAAATATAATCAAAGAAACATAGAATTGTTTAGTTTGGAAAGACCTTTAAGATCATCAAGTCCTACCGTTAACCTGACACTGCCACGTTTACCACCAACCCATGTCCCTAAGTGCCACATCTACACCCAAGTCAACAGTGAGTCAGAGTTCCGTAACCTACACCTCCATTTGACTGGAAAGCATTTAAATTACAAAGATCACCATACAACCTGTTTTCACTGTCATCCTCTACCCAAAAGAAGTTCAGAATTTGAAGTTTTTTATAGGGGTCAGTAGGACTGCAGAAAATGCAGTAAGGATATTCTTTTAATTTTTTTTCTGTATTTACTACATAAATTCATGGGCAGGGACACCCTCCAACTAGCCCAGGTTGCTCAAAGCCTCATCCAACCTGGCCTTGAACACCTCCAGGGATGGGGCATCCACACCTTCCCTGGGGAACCTGTTCCCATGTCTCACCACCCTCACAGTGAAAAATTTCTTCCTTATATCTAGTCTAAATCTGCCCTCTTCCAGTTTGAATCCATTACCCCTCATCCTGTCACTGCATGACCTTGTAAAAAGTCCCTCCCCAGCTTTCCTCTCGGCCCCCTTCAGTTACTGGAAGGCCACTATAAGGTCCCCCCGGAGTCTTCTCCAGGCTGAACAACCCCAGCTCTCTCATCCTGTCCTCATGTGGGAGGTGCTCCAGCCCTCTGGCCATCTTTGTGGCCCTCCTCTGGACTCACTCCAACAGCTCAAAGGACTTGATTTCTGCAAAGACTATTAGCGTCACGTTTCAGTAGGTCCTCAATTATCCACTTTTAAAAGAAAAAAGCTCTACCCTAAAGTATTTGTATCTAAGGTAAAAACAGGAGACGGTAGTGAAAAGACTTGATTTTCTTTGATATCTGTAGTGGGTTGGCCTTGGTTAGCAGCCAAGCACCCACACAGCTAATGGGTGGTAAGCCTTGATGTCATAGAGGATAAAACAGAAAAAAAAGGAATCAGAAAACTCTCAGTTGAAATAAAGACAGAGAAATCACTTACCACTTGCTGTCATAGGCAAATCATACTTTACCTGGGGAATTTAATTTAATTTATTGACAATTAACATAACCTAAACATTTACTACTGATTGCAGTATAGGGAAACAAAGAAGGTGAACATCTAAACACTGAGGAAATACCTTTCCTTTCCCAGACCCAGCTTCACTCCACACGCCTCTCTTTCCTTGCTCCTGGTGTCCACTCCCCTTGTTATTGCCACAGGTTACATGAAGTCCTTTCTGTGAGGGTGGCACAAGAGCAAGATCAGGGTATAAGTTTCTGTCTGCTGCTTTTTCCTTCTCACTTGTCTCTTCTGCTTCAGCACAGGTCCTCCATGGATGGCAGTCCCTTCGGGGTGTCCCTGTGCCAGCATAAGCTTGTTCATGTCCCTCTGTCCCTTCAGGGGTGTTACCAGCTCTGCCACGGAGCACCTCCTACTACCCTGACCCTGTTCCCTTGTTCACTTTGTTCTTCCCCTGTCTCCCTGTTCCATTTTTCACCCCTTCTGCATGTTTTGTCATCTTTCTTAAATGTGTTTTCACTGAGGAGCCACCAGCTTGGCAGATGGGCTCAGTCGTGTCCTGTGGTGTGTCTGTTGTGAAGACAACTGGAACAGGCTGTGTCCAGCATGGGGACAGCCTCAACATCCTTCCACAGAAGACACCCTTACTGCTCCCCTTCTCTGCCCCTGCTGCCTAAACCTTGCCATTTATGTCAATTAGCACTTACACTGGTTGGTTTTTTTGTTTTTTTTTTTTTTTTTTTTGTAGGACATTGTCGGTAGTCTAACCAGTATCTTGTATGAAAATCACAAATTTTATCATGACTAGCTTGTTCTTCACCATAGTTCGTTTCAGCCAAGGTAGAAAGAGTGGTGTGACTGCTGGTTGTCTAACTTTAGATCAATCAAATAAAATAAGCAGCTGATTATGATTCTATTCAGACATATCAGTGTAAGATACAATGGGGTTTTTACTGTTCTTTCAGTGACTGAGAGGCAACTAACAGGAGATCACTAGCCCTCTCTGCAAATCAGATGCTTAATTTATTTCTGAAGACAGAAATACAGAGCTTAATAGACTAGAACAGGAAAATAAGATAGCTGCTTTATAAATGGATTCATTACTGTATGCCTTTAAACTGTGCCCCCTCCAGCAAGGTGCTGTAAAAACATGAGGAAGCAGATGCTACCTCAGGAGGCTTCAGCAGGTGCTCTTGGAATGGGATCCGTGAACCACCTAAAATTTGTTATGTTAATTATATTATGTTAATAACTTCTTATTCTTACCTTTTGCTAGAATTCAGTTCAGGCAAATTAAGAAAAAAACATTATAAAATATTTAATACATAAGCTATTCTGATGGTGCTGCAGTTGTGTATGAACATGGACAGGAATCCCAGTCAAATAGTTCTAAGAGGAAATGGCTTTTTTCATTAAAATTATATATTAAAAAAAGAGAATCCCAAAATGACAGTACGTGCCAGATCTATACATATGAGACTTACCTGCCAAATAATTTATAAGGTAATATGAGGATGTGAAAATGAATTTTCAGGCCTTGGTATTTAGATCCAAATGCTAAACCAAATCTGTTTCAAGCTTGCAAAAATAACAAACTACAATTTTCATCTCATTATGCAGAGCAGTGTCTCCAATTGTAGGTTTATTTTCAAATGCATGATATATGTTTAAATTGTGCTAAATACTTATCAAACAGCATTCTTTCTTCTAAATTGTGTGGTTTTCCTTAACAGGCTTATAAGGAAAATAAAATTAGTATAGAAAAGTATTAACAGATCAGATAAACAATTTTACTATTAATAAAATAATACTATTTCTTATTCCATTCCAGTTCAAGTAGCTAAAAGCTGTGAAAAAGAGAAATATACTTACATTCCTCATACCTTTTTCCCAACATTTATTTAATTAGATAATTTTTCATAAGAGTATTATTATGAAAAACACATATAAAACCTTTTTACATCCTGTCAGCTTATTTCCTTCTGTTTCATAGCAAAGTTTATTCTTGCTCAGCCATGTGTAAAGAGTTCCCATCTTCAGTTCTAAGATTTCCACCCTTGACTGCCTGTTTGTCAGTTTCTCACAGAACCATCACTCACATGGCTCCTTATGCGTTGCATCTGATCCCACGGCTTGTGTGCGAGGCCCCTACTCTGATCGTATTTCAAACCCTTGAAGGACCCATTTCTTTGGTTCTGTAAACTTCCAGGCATTCAATCTAGTAAATTTATATTTCTTTTTAATCCCATTATTATTTTTTTTTGGGGGGGGGGAGGGGAGGGGGAAATTTTTCCCTTCATTACTTCTTCTCTGTCCTTAGAATGTAAATGCCTTTGTGACAGGGACCATCTTATGAGTGCAAAGCTGTCTTGCATGCTGAGAGTACAACTATAACAGATGATACTGGTATGTAATAGAGTACATGTATTAATGGAACATGCAACATTTTAAGGATGCTGCAGCTTCTCATTTTGGAGCTAACTATGACTACATTAGGTAACCTGGCATCCTGTGAAAGTGAGAAATTTAGAAATAGAAAAAAAATTCTGGACAAGATACAACTTAACTGAAAGACATCCAATGTTAGCCAGTCCAGTGTATCCTAATAGGAAAAGAAAGGGGGATTTGACCAGAAAAGCAGGAAATCTATAGCTCTGGATTTTAGGTAACATGGAAAGGAAAGATACCACGTCTCTCAACCTCCTTTGAGCTTCTTTGTATGTTAAGGAAGCCTTGGATAGGATTGTTATTTGCCATGCTGCTTGGATTAAGTGAGCCATTTCCCGTTCCATGCATGGACTCAGGGAACTCTTCTTTGGCAGACAATCTCTTCAGCAGCAGCACATGGCTGCCTTGCTGTTTGTCTCAGCATTATTTTGTCAAGTAAAATCTCGAGCACATCCTCAGGCTTTGGCTTTGCTTTTGCAGCAGTTTGCCAGTTAAACTCTCTGAGGCAGCCATGCAGGATGTGGTGGTAGATAGCTGCTTTGCTATCATTCTTCTAACGTATGTATTTTCTTTCATGGCTGAGCCACAGCTTCAGAGAAGGCATCCTAGGAGAGGCAAAACGTAGACCTCTGCAGGGTGTGAGGCAGCAGAGGCTTCTCTGGGAAGAGCTGCATTTTGTTTTACAGGAATGATGCTGATAGGTATTGGAAGCATGACATTTTTGCTATAAATGGAAAAGACTTTGTGCTGCCATCTATTAGTTGTTTGATAACATAGAATTCTTTTCTGTACTCTTTAATTTTATTATTAATATCTAAAATAGTTGGTGAATAAGCAATTTCTGAAGTTGATGAGAATATATTCCTGTTTCAAATTTGCACTGTCATTGATGAAATCAAGGTTTGTTTTTTTTTTTTTTACTTTTCATAAATTTTTAATTAGTGTGGGCTTTTTTTTGTTTTCCTTGCAACACTTGTTCTTCTTCATATGTTAAACACAAATGAATTTAAAAGATTCAGACTATGTGGATCTTAGATTACGATACCACTATCTGCATCAGAACTGGATACTAGCTTTCATTTCCCAAGCGGAACATAGCTTCCTGAAGTTAAAACATGTAACTGTATGGATTAAATGCAACAAATTATACGCATGCTTTGCACTGGACTTACTCCCGTGAAGATTTCTATGTCTGTTGGGTTTTGGGTTTGGGGGGAGTGGTGGTATGCAAGAAAGCTGCAGAACAATTTGCTTTATAGTTGTCAGGTCTTGCATTCCTATTTTCAGCATGAGACTTTAATCAGCTGCATAATAAATATAGAATAATAAAATGTTTATTGAAGAGCCTCTTTATTCAGTTTGACTCCACAAGTGTAGACTACAAATGAATAGAGTTATTTTAGATCTGAATTAACTGTAAGTAATCAAAAGGATGTGAGAATTTGTTGAAGTATTCTCAGGTGATTTCAGAATGAAGCTCTTCCCTGTTCATGAAGCATTGTTCTCTTCTAAATAGCACATATACACCTCTCAGTTGCATTATTAAAAACAAAAATTATTTTAAACAAAAACACTTTCCGTAAGAGTTTTGGAAGTGACGTTGCCAAATCATGTTGATTTCAGTTTTGGGACACTGTGTTCACTTTTGTCAGTTTTGTGGCTAACTACTGTTTTATAATAAATGAAACAATTTTAATTGCAAATGCAATACCTTTATCCTTTTCAAGTGCATCATAGATTTGTAGACAAAAGGTAATTTAAATTAAAGGCTCTGTAACAAATCTAAAACTGAAATAATTGCAGATCAGGGTGCTGTCTCTTAGGAATGGTAGTGTTTTTAACACTTCACAGTTTTCTTATTCTTTGAAAATCCAAAGAGCATCAGGTTTACTTGACTTTAATTTTTCATCCATTTTGAATTCCTGTTAAAATTTTTGAGGTTTTTGAACAGTCACAGAAGTCTTCACAATGAGTCTGGATTACCTGAGAATTCAACATTGTTCCTGAAATTACAGTACTTTTTCTATGTTCTATTTTGTAAGCCATCCAGAGGGACCTGGACAGGCTTGAGAGGTGGGCCCATGACAACCTCATGAAGTTCAACAAGGCCAAGTGCAAGGTCCTGCACATGGTTTGGGGGAACCCCAAGCACAAATAAAGGCTGGGAGGAGAATGGATAGAGAGCAGTTCTGACGAAAAGGATTTGAGGGTGTTGGTAGGTGAAAAACTGAACATGAGCTGGCAGTGTGTGCTTGTGGCCGAGAAGGCCAACCGGATCCTGGGCTGCATCAAGAGAAGTGTGGCCAGCAGGTTGAGGGAGGTGATCTTCCCCCTCTGCTCTGCTCTCATGAGACACTACATGGAGTACTGTGTCCAGCTCTGGGCCCCCCAATGCAAAAAGGACATTGAGCTGTTGGAGCGGGTCCAGAGGAGGGCCATGAAGATGGTCAGAGGGCTGGAGCACCTCCCCTACAAGGACAGGCTGAAAGAATTGGGGTTGTTCAGCCTGGAGAAGAGAAGGCTCTGGGGGGACTTTACAGGGGCCTTCCTGTACCCGAAGGGGGCCTACAGGAAAGCTGGGGAGGAACTTTTTACAAGGGCATGTAGCAACAGGATGAGGGGTAATGGATTTAAACTGGAAGAGGGCAGATTTAGACTAGATATAAGGAAGAAATTTTTGACTGTGAGGGTGGTGAGACACTGGAACAGGTTGCCCAGGGAAGCTGTGGATGCCCCATCCCTGGAGGGGTTCAAGGCCAGGCTGGATGAGGCTTTGAGCAACCTGGGCTAGTGGAGGGTGTCCCTGCCCATGGCAGGTGGGTAGGAACTAGATGATCTCTAAGGTCCATTCCAACCCAAACCATTCTATGATTATATAATTCTATGATTCTATGATTAATGGAAATAATTAACCTCTGCAATGGCTGGGATGGGAAAGGGTGAGATATGTATTTGGTTTTTAGACTAGAAAATCTAAAACCTATATGTTGAGGATTTTTTGCTTTTTTAAATTTCAGTAACAGATTTTCGTATTTATAATAAGCAACATATAGTAACATTTCTGATTATTAGTTTAATTGACTCTCCTTTATCTATATCTTGTCAAAATTGTCTCTCCAAATATATATCCCTACCTCACAGCCACTAGGAGATTGTCTCAAGAGTGTTAACACCTTTTTTCAAGTTCATTAACTGTTCTCATGATCGTCACCTGAAATGCTTGAATGATCAAATCTCATTTTCCTGAAGCCTATAGCTTACCTCTGTAAACTTGTCTTTTACAGTAATCTCCTGTATATATGAGGCATCATTAGCACTCCTTCACACATTCATGGGAAAATGACTTGTACCATAAAGATTATGCTTTCTACCACAGGAAAAGTACACTCAGTTAAAGGCCAGAACAGTTTTGAGCATCAACCTCTCCCTCC
>NW_010121061.1:55509-60131 GCF_000699245.1 Pterocles gutturalis
CTCTTTTTTAAAGTTATGTGCTCTGGACTTAAGTGAGATGATGACAGCCATACACTGGTGGTCCTGAATACTGCACACGACAAAATGTATTAGGCTGAGCAAGATTTTTCTTTAAGTTAAAAGACATTTTCTCTTCCTATTCATTTTCTGTGTATTCAACACTTACATTCACAGCTTCCCCCTTCCCACATCAAAATCTCCTATGTTGCAAATCTCCATGTTTGCTTTGCGAGACTTCCATTCACATATGGCTCACTTGCTGCCCTCTTTAGCAAACATAGGAAAAGCTAGCACATCACTGATATATTTCTGCAGAAAGTTACTAGGCATACACCAAGTTCCTAACAGTTGGTGTTTCATTTTAAACTCAAGTACAGAAGGAATAAGGATTCTAAATGGTAGAAATGCCTCTGAGTAGCTATTGTGATTGTGCTTGTACAATGTCTGCTCCATGCTACAAGGAAATAAATAAGAATTTCAAAATAGGTTATAAGTTTATGTTTGACTATTTCAGTCATAAAGGGAATCTCTGAGTTAGAGGATAATATCCTGGCCCGTTCTGTAAGAACGATTACTGTCAATTAACTGAACAGATGTTAAGCCTAGCTTCTTTATGAGGAATTATTACAATTTTAAAATATTTTAGTCTGATGGTTAGCTAGCAGAACATTTGTATATAGTTTCCTTCCTCTTTTTTCTCTTATATTTTTAAATGGTTCACTGATTACAAATTACAAATTTGCTCAATAATTCTAAAATTATTTATACATTTGCTAGAGAGAAATAGAAAATTCTGCCTTTTTTTTCTTAGTAACATTGAAGAGTACATTGCCTATATTATAAAACATATTATTTTTAGAAAAAAAATATAATTTTAATAATAGGAAAAATCAAAATTGTATACATTTGTATTATCAAAATGTGAACTACCACAGACATAACCCAGTTTTATACTCTTACGAATCAAGTCAAATCTCCTGTTTGGTATGACAGTGTAGTATTACATCTGTTCGGTAAGTGCAAATAAAAAGGTTACAGTGTTATATGAGTGCTTTAAATATTCAGTCTGAAATAATTAGCATCAGTTTAAGATTATTTCCAAGTGCAACATATGCCTACGTATACTACGACAACAAAGATTTATTTTAGAGGAAAAAAAACCAAAAAAACCCCAAAAAACAGGGAGAAGGAGAATGCAATAATTATTAGAGAACTCAGAAAGATATTTATGATAGAAGAGATCTAGGAGAATCAGACTCTATTTACTATACTAGTAAATTGAATGATTCCAGGAGATTTTTGTCATTGTTGTGTCTGGTTTTATCGGTCATTTGAATATTGAATTGCCTTACATCTGTTTCAAAGTAAGGGTGGCTCATTTGCTTCTGGAAGAGACAGCTGTTTTGTAATGTACAGAGACAGTGTGTTGTGTCAAGGCAAAGTACAGTAAACTCTGGAAAAAGGCAAATGAGAAGTCATATGAATTTTTCCTATACTCAAATATGCAGAAGGCAAAAAATGAAGAGAAATCTGTGTCAGATAATAAAACAATTAGAAAAAAAATGGTAAAAATATTAAATGACACAAAGAAAATTGTGGAAATACAGTGCTTCTCAATTAATCAGCTTCTACATTGGTTGTGTGGAGGTAAAATGAAGATTATAATCTAATGGCACCTGCAGGAGTGCACTAGCTAATAAGGGATGCATGCAGGATACTGGCAGAAGTATTTTGTGATTTGAAATTAACAAAAAAGAAACAGTTTGGGATTTTTTTGTCATTTCATTAACAAATGAAAATATATTTTAAAATATTTTTAAAAATTTCAAAATATTTGGGGTTTTTATTCAGATACTTTTCTGTTTACTCCCTTTTTAAAGGAACAAGAGGAGAAAGTTGCAAATAAATAAAAATTTGAAAATGAAAAATAATATGAAATAGTGGATTTTTTTACACTTTTAATTAAAGATTTAATTTTTTATGCAAAAACTTAACACATTATCAAAATCTATTGGAGAAGATTCTCCTCTTAGTGTCCTAAAAAAATCAAAACAAGTTATTATTTCATCAGCCCTGCTTATAAATCAAGGGAAAGTATGTTATTAACCATAACTTAGAGAAAATTACTGGACTTTGTCTCTTTAAGGAGTCTGTTTATTTCCATTAACCATAACTTAGAGAAAATTACTGGACTTCGTCTCTTTAAGGAGTCTGTTAATTTCCACTTCATTCTAGAGACTGTCAGTTTGCTGCTCTAAGTACTGTATACTGCAGTCAACCTATGACAAATGACTTGAGGTGGCTTTGCAGTACAGATCAGGTGGTTTCTCTTGCCTCTACTTTCCTGCGCCTATCTGCATAATTTCAATATAAATTTGAAAGAATTGAATTTAATGTACTTCTAGTGCTTAAAATTTTATAATAATTTTCTATTTGAACTACAAGTATGATCATGGAAAAATGAGCTAGTTAAGAGGATTACTTGTGAGACTGGATTTATACTAAGAGGCCAATGTCAAGCCAGAGTTTCAGCCTTAATTCTGACAGGTCTTGGTTTCATAGCTTAGAAGTCAAACCTTCAACAGTTTTAAATGTATCCTTTTGTAAAGTTGAAAGATGCATTCACAAGGCAAGGCCTGGGAACAAAGTAATAGCAAATGTACAACTCAGAAAAATCCCGCACCCAGAAAGGCTATTACAGCCATAAATGAGGGAAATTAGTAAGAGAGAGAAAAGAAATTAAAAGCGTTTTTCAACCACTCTGTGGTCAGAATACAAAAATCTTTTGAGAAGTAAAATGTACCGAATGGAAAAGTACAAAGGCATACAACTGGGGTGGGGGTGGAGGCATGGAGAATGGATGACATTGTGGAAAAGTCAGTACCTTTCTGACCCTCCTACAAATCTTTTTTCTAACATTTTTTAATTTGCAGACCACATCTGTGAAGATACATGGGCGTAGGTCTTTTTTGTCTGTGTTTGTGCAAGCCAATGTGCTAGAATCTTGTTATATGCTTGCCTATAGGAATAATCATAAAAATTAATGAGTAATGATTAATAGTGGTAATAACACAGAGAAGACACATACTACGTTGGAATAAAATAAACATATAAGAATGAAAAGAACACTGTACGATAGTTTTTCACAAGTACGATAATTTTACACAAGTGCTTTTCTGTCTCAAATTAAAATCTTAAATTAGTTATTTTCAATAATTTTACTGAAATCCATAGCATGCTTTTAATAAGACAGAGCAAAATGAAAAGTGTGTGCTTAAACCATATTGAATAATACCGTTGAGTAGCTCTTCAGGCAAGCCACTGCTGGAGTCCAATACTTTCTGACCAGGTTCTTCTAGATAGTCCACACGTGGAAGGTGTAGTGTTTGGTATCAAATTTACTTATTTAAAGATAGTTGATGTTACATGGGATTTTTGATTTAACAGAGTTATACAAAATATACTGTATAACACAACACAAATTTAAGCTAAACTTATCAAAATATAGCAAAAATTGCAATATGTAGTTCAATCACAACACCAATACGATCTCCATTAGTGGTCTCTAGAATATGCTCACTGACACAACGCTGTCACCACAAGGGAAAACAGGGGTTGAAACCAGATCAAGCCTCTTGCCCTCTTCAAAATTATTTTGCTAATTTTCTGGGTTTTATACTCTCTGTTGGGTTTAGCCACATATTCACATTCCCCATGCTAGCCTGGCTAACTCAGGGACGCATTCATACTTCAAATGAAATCAGGGAGAAACATTTACACCACCAGTTGATCCACTCAGTTGCTGATAGCTCTTCACCCGAAACAAAGGCCAACCTCTGGTCCCCTTTGGGTTGAGATGAAGCCAGCTTCTTTGCAACAGCTGTGGTCAGCCACACCCTCTATTATTCTTTGATCTTCATGGGCATATTGCCTTTGTACATCCCTGCGGCTTCTTCCGTTGTAGGGCTTTCTTGGTCAGTCACAGCCACCTTCATGTGGAAACATTTCCTATTATTAGCATTGTCTGCTTTTTAGATTTTTGGGGGGATATTAGATATAAATCCAATGATCAAGAAAATTACAGTGTATGAGAAAAAATATTATGAAGAAATTACCATACTTTTTGTAGTTTTTTTCCAATTATACATAAATACTAAGATTTGATTATAAAATTATAGAATGGAATCATAGAAAGGTTTGGGTTGGAAGTGAATTTAAAGATCATCGAGTTCCAACCCCCCTGCCATGGGCAGGGACACCCTCCACTAGCCCAGTTGCTCAAACCCTCATCCAGCCTGGCCTTGAACCCCTCCAGGGATGGGGCATCCACAGCTTCTCTGGGCAGCCGGGGCCACTGCCTCAACACCCTCGCAGTCTCCCTTTACTTTTTATAAATGGCATCAGTTTTATTTGTTTGCTCGGATTTTGCTATGTTTTACATACTATGTTAAAAAAGTGTGGCTGAGCAGCAGAGAAGAAAGTTATAGATGTTCCCTGTCCTAACTGATGCATTGTTGTGGTTTGTGTGGTGGGTTTTTGTCTGGTAGCAGGGAGGGGCCACAGCAATGGCTCCTGTCAGCAGCTGCTGAAGGTTTCCCTGGACTCCAGCTCTGCTGGCAGCA
>NW_010121061.1:60272-84104 GCF_000699245.1 Pterocles gutturalis
CCCGTGAGAAGGGACCCCACGCTGCAGCCAGGACAGACTGTGAGGAGCCTCCCCTGAGGAAGAAGGAGGGGGGACTGGCTGCACCCCCCACTCCCTGCCCGGGGGGGAGAAGGGACAGGACAAAGCCTTTGGGCCTGGGAAGAAGGGAGGGGTGGGGGAGAAGTGCCTAAGATGTGTTTTCTCTCTCACAGTATCTTGCTTCTTGTTGTAAATAGTTAATATGTTTAATTGGGGTTTTTTTTTGTTTTTCCCAAGTCGTATCGGTCTCTTGCCCGTGACCCTAAGTGGTGAGTGAAACCCTCCCTGTTCCTGCCTCAGCCCACTAGGCTGTCCCTGTGGCTTTATAAACCATGACATGCATATAGATACCTCTCTGGAAATTGTGGAAGTTGGTCCTTTATCTGATTGCAACTCAGTATGAGCTTTTGAAGAAGCTCTTGCAATGCAGGTCTTGAGCAAGAACATCAGTTAGTGAGGATTGTCAGGCATCAGCAGATGCCTTGGAAAGAACAGGGAGGAGGCCTCAGAGACTTCAGGAAATGCAGAGAGGTGGTTTTTTATGTTCCTGGAGAGAACAGTGTAGTTTTTTGCATCCAAATGACCTCTGAAAATTGCTGGACTGCAGGAAAAGTTATACCATTCAATTACACAATGGGTATTAGTAATGCTGTTTGCAAAACCCTTCTCTTCTTATCTACTCTAACTTGTCTTGTATCTTGTTCTAGTAATCCTAGAATTCAAAACAATCTGGGTCCTGAAAAAAATGAAAAGGGGTGTATCTGTTCCAAAGCTGTAGGTGAATTGAGGTCAGCAGCCATCAATCAGTTCCTGGGATTAGAAGTTCTGGAGAGACTTCACTATTTTTTTCCTTTTGTCAGATGTTCCAAGGGTTTTGTTTTGTTGTTTTTGTTTGGTTGGGGGTTTTTTGTTGTTGTTTTGTTTTGATTTGTTTTCCTCTAAGTTCTGCTGAATTTTACTGAAGCCTACTGGGAAAAGTGAAGTGCTCTCAGCAGTAAGCGCTGAACCAGTTTCTGCTTTTCTCTTACAATTACAGTCTGCATGCTTCCTTCAGAGCTGAAAGCTACTCTGGCACATGTATCTCTTTAATGAATGATCAGGAGAACAGCAAGGAATCTCTCACAGTTGTGTGTGAAATTACTGTTCTAAGAACACGATGAGAGTCTGCATAAAATATTTTACCCATCAAAAATCTACCATTGGAGCACTGTTGTTTTAAGAAAAGAAAATCAAAGTACAGATACCAATGTAAATTAATTTTGATGCATCAGTAACCTTTTTCCTCTGAGACAGGAAGTGTCGCTGCTTTGACTAGTAACACAAGTAGAGTTTATTAAAATCAGCTCTTGAACAAAAGCAGCATGAGGTCCAAACCAGACAATTAAATACAAACACAATCTCATCAGAATTTGATAAAACTTTCTGTCATATAGTCTGTTTCTTCAGTTGAAACAAATGAAAAGATAGCTGTTTCCTCACAAGTAGGGAGTTTGAATACTGCTCCAGGAACACTGACACATTTGTGTCAGCAAGAGAACTCATCACGATCATTATTTGTGATGAGAATGTGGAGAATAATGTTGATACTTTTTTTTTTTCTATCCACAGTTACCATCATAGGCAGCATTAATTACTATTTTTTTATTTTTTCAAGATATAGCTAACAAGTTGGATAAAAAGCCTAAATTTCCCTTCGTTAGAAACGAGCCCTTCAAACCAATCTAGATGAGAATGTAGTTGGATGAGCAGTGGGAAAGCGGTTTAATTCTTGTTGTCCTTGTAAAGTAGCAATTTGCAACATCCTAGCAAAGAAAAACCTCTCTTGTTGTCTAGATATACCACAGTACACTTGATATCAAATACAGTAAAACTTAACATTTTAAGTGGAATGACTTTTTTAATTCTGTCATTAAATAGAAGCTTCTGTCACCTCTGGTAGGAATTTTCAAAAAAAAGACCTATTAGGAATGTACATTATAAACATTGTTACTTATAGTGAGTATGCATTCCCTGTGTGTATGCACTTCCCTCTCAGGGCAGTGGTTGAGTCACCATCCCTGGAGATATTGAAAAGACGTGTAGATGTGGTGCTTAGGGATGTGGTTTAGTGGTGGACTTGGCGGTGTTTGTTAGGTTAAGGGTTGGACTCAATGGTCTTAAGGGTCTTTTCCAATCTAAAGGACTCTATGATTCTCTAAATCTGTTTACATATTTTCTTAAGAATGAGATTTCATCATTACCTTGACCCAAAAATTTGTCCGTGATTACATGTTTCGTGTGCTCGTAGTGCATGTTTGACAGTTATGGAATATTTACAAGGAAAATGTACTTGCTGAATCTAAGATTAAGTAAAACACAGCACTACTGAACTGATAATTATCATTCATTTCAATTCGTACCAATCATATCAACTTAATTTATTGTCATTAATCACAGGTCCAATTAATTTGCTTTTATATATAATGTATTTCAAAATATTAGTAAAACAGCAGTCATATATTCTGGGCATATATTCTGGTGGACATAGACATTATCTTTTGTCTTGTGCTTTCCAACTCCCTGTAATAGTCTAATCATATACTATATTAAAGGTGTGAAGGCATTTTTATATTTTATAACTGAATATTTCCAGAGCCTATGGTATAGTTCTGAGGCTTAATGGGATTGTCTGACCTATCAAAACTACCTCTTTTTCTTATCCTTCAGAACATGTCTGCACTTTCACTGCATATTGGGAATGATCTCTGGCCTGACATCTCTCACAAATTGTGCTTGAGAACTGACTTTTAAAGTACAAGCTGGTAATTGTCCCAACTGTTCCAAGAACCCCAGTCTAAGAGTGTAACAGTATTTTAGATCAATGTCTTTTTCCAGCTTACAGAATTGATAAAATAAACTATTGTATCTTACATTTTTACTTCCTACCATGTTATTATATTTTAATACGTATGTAGCTTCTAAATAATACTGCTTGTTTCTTAGGTATTGCTAATAATTCCAGTCTTTTTTTTTTTTTTTTTAAACCATTGTAGTAGAATAAGGGTCTATTTTATAATGGAAAAAATACATTCCAAAACGTAAAAAAAATTACAAACTAAAGACAAAAGTGAAACTGAGCCTTCCTTTAACATCTGGCTTGCTCCTATGCTGATTAATTTTTCAGTTAAGTAGGACATCTAGGACTCTCCATTAATTTTGTTTTTTCTTTCTGTCCTCAACTACAGTTACAACAGACTCCAATAGTCAAGCAGTCCTTTACTAATATGGTTCCTTAACAATGGACAAATCAGGCTAATGCTTTCTCTAATGCAGCGCTGAGGCCAATTCACTGGACGTAAATTAGCTGGAGTTGGCAAAAAATAATTTTGTTTTCACGATTTATGCTAGTTTTCAGGCAGGCTAGTCTACAGGATGGACTTACTTCCTTTGCTCTAATTAGGGAACAATTATGTTGACTACAACAGAGTTTAACTTCTTCAATACTTTAAAAAAATATTTCTGTTTTAGCTCAAAGTTAGTTCACAGCGTTTTCAAGCAGTGTGGAGCCATAAGAGAGGATGTTTAAAGTGAAGCAGTGTCACTCTTTAACTGCAGCTGGTATAAGCACCACACAACTGCTCAGTCCCTCCCAGTGGGGTGAGGGAGAGAATCGGAAGAATAAAAGTGAGGAAACGTGTGCGTTAAGGTAAAGAAAGTTTAATAGGTACAGCAAAAGCCACACACAGAAGCAAAGCAAAACAAGGAATTCATCCATTACTTCTCATCAGCAGGACATTCACTGCTTCCCATGGGCAGGCAGGTGTTCAGCCATCTCCAGGAAAGCAGGGCTCCGTCATGTGTAATGGTTACTTGGGAAGAGAAATGCCATAACTCTGAACATCCCCCCTTCCTTCTTCTCCTACATTTTTATTTTATGGGGTCAGCTCTCTCAGCTGTGCCCCTCTCAATTTCTTGCGCACTCCCGGCCTACTCACTGGTGGCGTGGTGTGAGGAGCAGAAAAGGCCTTGACTGCGTGCAAGCGCTGCTCAGCAACAATGAAAACATGCCTGTATTATCAGCAGTGTTTTCAGCACAAATCCAAACCACAGCCCCATGCTAGCTACTATGAAGAAAATTAACCCTATTCCAGCCAATACCTGCAGAAGGAGTGAAGCTACCTGATCCTGCTATCTGGTATCTGTTCTGTTCTTCCAGGGGTGTTACTGCAGACTAGCCCTACACATATGAATCAACCATCCATTAGTGGCTAGAGTGCACTAGGTCCATTCTTAAGTATTTATTTCAGGTTTGTTTCATCTGAAGGTTCACTTGTTCCGAGATTGCTGCATTAGATGAACTAAAGTATTCTAAGAGAGGATGATCTGGAGTCAGCTTCAGAGGTATATTTATGATCTTAATGAAATGGTTCCTGTACATGCACCTATGAAACACTTGTATAGGAGCTCCAAAAACCTCAAAAAATTGAGACAAGGTGATAATCAATTTCAAATTCATTTGTGGATCTAGTGCCATAAAGATCAATTTGCTCTGCACCAGAGACTTATGTCCTTAATGTAGTTCCAGATTTTGAATATTGAAGGTGCAAAAGAATGAATCTTAAGAATACACCTACATGGCAGTTTAGTTGATCTCAGTTTAGTATGAGTTATCTTAGTGACTACTTTCTAAACTTCGAAATATGCTGCTTTTCCTAGTAAAAATGAAAGAAAGTATTGAAAAATCCTAGAAACAAGATCAAAAGACAAAATTGTTTGTGAAATCTCTGTAATTAATTTTTATTTGTAAGACGCTGTATGCTATCTGAAATTGATCTTTTCTAAGTCTAGCAATTAGAATAACTACTAATCTGTGTTTGGAACATATTCATTGAAGTTCTAGCCTTTTAAAGACAAACTACAATCAGCTATCCTACTGCATCTAGATTTTTCAGTGAGATTTTAACTACAGTTGATAAATTAAAAACATTGAAAATATTTATTGATAATAGTATATTTGTTCCACTTTGAAAATTAGTTCATTGCAATACATAAAACAAAAAGCTAAAAATACACCAAGAGTCAGATTATATAAAGTCAGGCATGACTGGATACATATAAACAGTTCTACATTTAGAATTTTTCATGCTATAGTAATCTTCTATTCAACTGAAGAATGCTAACATTCGCGGTCTAACTGTACTCATGTTACAGTGCTGATTACTGCATGATGTGTTAACCATTCCTTTTTTTCTTTTAAAATTAGTTTTGTCATTCACAGAGGTCTCAGTTCAAATTCAATGAAACTAGTGTAAATATTCCAATCAGCTGAGTGTTAGGGACTTCACATGTTTTGTTATTTACTGTATTATAAAATGGGTTGATATCACCATAAGTAATTTAATGACATTAGCAGTACTTTTATCTCAAACTCTTTCATTGCTTAATTTTTTCTAGAAAAAGAGGACTGCTTCCTTAATAAAATTCAAGTAACTTTTCTAAAAAGTAAAATTAGCATGTAAAAGTCAATTATATTTGGATAACCAAATTCTTCAAAAAAAAAGGAAAAGGAATGAAGAACTATTGGTTGACCTTCTCACCTCTCTGATGAGGATTTATAGATGAAATTCTAAAATTTGTAGGGTTTGTTATGTAGGAACAGTAATGAAGAAAATAAATCTCTGAAGTCTGGGTCTTTGAGATTTCAAAGTAGTAACACCTCATTCATGAATCACAACGTATTAAGTACAGAAAAAAATGTTTTGGAACAGTTGAGTATTCAACACGAAAGAAGTAAAAAGGAACAGAGAAGGCAAATTTATGTACCTTCCTAAGTAGTGTTTAATAAAACAAATTGTTTCTACCTTGAACAATAAAATAATGAATTTTCTCACTTTTACCCTTCCAATTCTCTTACTCATCCCACAGGGAGATTCCAGTCAGTGTTAAATCATGACAGCTAGCATTAAAGTCAAATAAAATTTCCTGACTCCATACTGTTATGCCTACAATGATATTATATGGATTGATGAGTAAAAGATTAGCCATCAGAAAGCCCTGGTAACTTTGACACTGGCTGCATCACCACTCCTGTCTATAGATATAGTATAACTTTAAGGTATAAATAAGGATTCTGTATTTTGAGGTGCAGGTAAATTCATAATCTAGCATGTTCAGTATGCTAGAAAATCATACTCACAAATTAATAATTCATCAAACTGTATATTTTCAATGGTGTACAGTAAATAAGGAAAGGATCATTTGCAAAGAGTGATGATAAGCATAAATAATGCATCCTTTCCTAATTTTGTAATGGAAAATGTAAGAGCACAAAGGACAAGCTGGTATGTCATCAAGACAATTAGTGCATATTGTAAAACACACAGAAGTCAAATTTTGCAGGCACTATAATTTGTGGCATTTCCTATGTTATGTGTACATATTAAGTAATGCTTAAATTTTATGTTTTTAAATATGCATCAGAAATAAAGTGAGCATGATATCACAGTTCCAGGGAGCAGCAAGCATAGGCTGTCCTGCAAGGGAGGGGTGCTGGCATGCAGGAGTGACAGTGACCTCAGTGAAAAGGGGTGCCATTCCTCAGCACCCACATGAGAAGCACAGAGCAGGTCTGGGGATGGTGCACAGAGCAGGTCTGGGGATGGTACTCAAAGTCAGCCAGCAGTCCAGCGGTTCCCAGGCAGGGCCACAGTGAGGAGACAGGTCCTGAGATTAAGTCAGTCAGTCAAATATCCGGGTCAGGGTCGAGGCCCAGATAAGCAAGATATAAGGTCAGGCACCAGCTTGCTTGTAGCATAGCCCAGGTAAGGACCAAGGGTGAGAGCCTGAGCTTAAATGCAACCACCGAACAATGTGGGAGACCCCCAGCAAGCACCCCCATGGCTCCCCACAGCTTTTTTCACAAAGGTTTGACCCAAGGTAGCAGCTCCATCTTACCAGAGCTGACTTAAAGTAGAGGCAGGCAGTCTACAAAGTGTGCATGTGACGTGTGGGGGGGTGGCAAGAGGGGGTTAATTCCCGGCACCAACATGGTGACATGATGTTCCTAAACTTTTCCTGTTTTATTCTCTTCTTTGACAGGTTCTTTGTTTCTGAGAGGTTGTTAGAGTCAGATATCTTCTGTGGGTGTTTCTCCAATCTTGCTTAAAATGCACTTTGTTTTGTCATTAGTATTTAGTAATTCTTATTAGTAGAAGGAAAACAATCTTTAAGATACTGGACTGCAATGCAAATAACTTGAGATTCATTTTTGCTTTTAAACAAATTCTCTGGGGTTCTGCATAAACCTTTCTGCTTTAGTTCTCCTTTAGTACAAAATAGAGCATTGTGCTGCTTTTCACCCAGCCTTAGGTAACCATGAGATAGATTTTCTTAAAGTGTATTACTGTGTGTTCACACAGGTCCAGTCTTGGACTTTTCCTAAAGTCTTCATCAATTACATGAAAGCATCTGGGACTATAGATAGGAAGATTTTTTTCCTTGCCTAAAAGAGACCTAAAATATAACAGTTGTCATAATCACATTCAAATTTCATCTCATGGCACTATTCTGTCTCATGACATGGCATCAGTATTTTACAGATATTTAATTTCTCAGCTGAGGTTAATATTGTTAATATTTCATACATATTTCTTTACTTTTCTTACTCTTCACTATATGACTTTTTTTCTTCTTGATTTAAAAAATATCTTTGTTCTCTCTTCACAGTTCTTTTCCAACTTCCCTTGTTTTTTCCACTGCTTATATGAGATGTATTTGTTTACTTAACATTATTAATACTAGTGCTTCCATAATAATCATCCAGTTGCATGAAGCCTAATAATGATTTTTGTGAAGACAGAGTGTCAACTGTTGTAATATCACTGACTACTTTTTAAAAAGTGGTTCAGATGTTTTATCCCGTACAAATATTGTGAGAAAGCATGTTTTCTGTATCAGTAAAAATTAAGCCCGTATATGATACCAGAACTATGCATATTTACATGAATGAAGGGCAAAATACATTACAAGTGGGCAAGAATTCTTCTGCATTAGATATACAATAGCTTTCTTTTTGAACTTTTTAAAAAGAAAAATGACCTCTTATAAACATCTATTTTAGTAACCCATGAGAAAATCTCATTCTGAAAAAGGTATGTAAAGATGGGTTGCTGAATGTAGGATTTCTAAATACACAGTGGTACAGAGCACAGACTTTTACACCTGATAATAGTAACAGATGTAATAGCAACTCTAATGGATATAATAGTTCAACACTGCTACCTTAAAAAAAAATGCTAAATGGTCCAAACTACACATTTGATAGCACATTATCTAATGGTATCATTAAACATCATGAGATTCTGAAGATAATGGAATGGTCTCAAAATAGAAAGACTGTGAGTATTCTGTAATAAGGCTAGTAGTTTTCTTGCAGATCCATGTCTGTCCTTTTTTCTCTATGGGGAATTAGCTCCCAGGCATACTTGCCTGGTTGTGAAGCTGGATGGTGAGAGTACTTCAACTGTTTGAGGGTAGAATTGGGATTCAGTCATTAAATTAAAACAAAAACTATTCTGGGAGGAG
Source organism: Pterocles gutturalis (assembly GCF_000699245.1). Classification (NCBI taxonomy): domain Eukaryota; kingdom Metazoa; phylum Chordata; class Aves; order Pterocliformes; family Pteroclidae; genus Pterocles; species Pterocles gutturalis. The sequence continues at coordinate 68,853 of NW_010121061.1, forward strand.
GATCAAAATCTCATTTCTACCCCTTCTGAGTTTAATATTCTAAGCATCAAGTCTGCTGTTTTTACTACTAGTTATTCATTGTCCACACCTTTCTGGTATCTTCAAAAGCTTAAACAGTGCTGGTCACTGCTGCACGAAGGTCCCTGGGACAGGTTCATATGCCCAGCAATTTACTAACAGGACAAAAGTACATTTTAGATGTTTTCAACACAATTTCGGTGAGAACAGGAGAGACTGAATACCACTCTTTAATATTATCCTATAATTTTCAACAGCTCACTGAATCATTTAATATTCTCCAGCTCAAGGTTTCCACAGCAGTCTCTTTCCTGTCCTACTTTGATCTTCAAGCATAGTCCAAAGTATGCTTCAAAATATTTTTGAAGTACATGGAGAAAGAGGAGGACATTTAATGAAATGGAGTAATTAAGGTGGTATCACAATCCATGTGCACTTTAGAGATACACCAGGGGTATGTAGATGTAAAAATATATGCATCCACATGTCATTCCAAGTGCTGTGTAAAAATAAAAATGTAAACAAATTTCACAATACAAATGCTATTGTTTATTTTTATTAAATGGCTTCCCTTGTAAGATACAGTTTATTCTTTACAATAGTTTTCTCATTTGTAAATGACAGTTTAGAAGCCACTATCTTATAGTGTAAGGGAAATACACTGAGGAAAAAAAAGGCATGACAGAACTAAAAGGGAGAAAAAAGATTATATTTAAGGCAAATTAAACTGTTACTAACTCAAAGCTATTGACATTTCCTAAGGTATTAAACATCATATTGTGTTTCCATCATTTTCAGTATGACTCCAAGAGTAAGCTTCATAATCTTATTTTGGTTTTCTTTCTGTTCTGTAGTCACTCATCTCTGTGCAACAAAAATTGCCAGATATATTGAAGGGCCAAAAAAGGCTTTTCTATAAATTAAATAGTCATGGAGGACTTTGTAGTCTGCCGGCTTTGACTGTGATACATCAAAAACCTCAGGCATATGATTAAGGACATTTGGTTTTCAGATATATACTTTGACAACTAAGGATTTAAATAACTGTTTTGTTGAGTGTACATGAATAAAAAAGAGTTGAGAATGTGCTTGTATATTTCGTTCCTTGAAGCCATAATTCACATGCCTACATCTTCAGAATATCTACTTTTATGATAAACTAATGATTAATCATTATCAGGAAAACATTTATGGTTAAAGCTCATGACTAAAGCTTAGATGTTCTGATCTACTTCTCAGTTTTGCCAAAGATATCCTATCTTAACTTGAGTATCATTAGTTTTTGTCAACAGAAGGGGGGCATATAGAAAGTAGGCTTTCAAGCTCTTCCTCTTCCGTACACAAGTACAATGAAATGTACTAAATGAAAATAAAATCTTTAGCAGGAATAGAAACAGCAAAAATCTGACTTGTTACAGTGGTGTAGCTCTGATCAGTTAATTGACCTCATATCAGTGTAACTAGATACAGACTGGGCTTTGTTAATATATTTTTTTATTTTTGTAATGAGGCTTTGATATTCAACTGTACATGGTGTGAAAACATAAATATTTTTCTCTGTTTGAAGTCCCAGGCTGCCATGGTGTCCATAGCATACAGTTGAACCTTAAGGAACAAGTGTTCTGAAGCTATCCCCAGTAATGAAGCAGGTGTGAAAGACAACTCCCTTTTCCCAGGGGAAACGATGACTACAAAATCGGCAGTTCACATGATAGCTTGCTTTCTTCACCTGTGCATTGTAAATGGGCAGGCAATATGTGAGAGAGAAATGACTGCTGAATGGAGAGTGGAACAAAAACCTACTGTAATAAAATGGACACTGAGGGAAAACATCTGCTCAGACTTTTACACTCAATGCTGGAATATGAATATAAATATTACTGGGGAAATCTCTGAAGAACAAAATCTCAGTATCCCTCAGATATGCCCCTTACAGCTTCAGTTAGGTGATAGTCTCTTCATCTCCTCTGAGCCATCCTTTCAGTCCTATGGAATGAATTTAGTAAATGTCTCCAAGGAAGAATTTATTAACTGCCCTAAAGCTGGTTTTCTTCAAGAGCAGATGATTTTTAATTGCCAGATAAGAGGACTGCATCAAGTTGACCCTAACTGGCTTGGGGTTGGAACTCATTACTTCGCAGAGCTTCATAAAAGAGGTCCGCTACTGTGCAACATGGGCCTTCGGCTGAACGTAACTGTGAAGCAGCAATTTTGCCAACAGTCTACAAATGCATCATTATGCTCTGGGCATGGAAAATGCCTAAGCCATGTTTGGGAAAAAGAATATAATTGTCATTGTTTCTCCCAGTATTCTGGAAGATTCTGCCAGAAGTTTGATATATGCTCCACTAAACCTTGCCACAACAATGCCTCCTGCACTGAGAAATCAGAACTTTCTGGAGATTCTTATGAATGCAGTTGTCCTCCAAAATTTTCAGGTATTTCTTTTCCTCTCTAGGAATCAATGTTACATAAATAATGTTTTCCTTAATGGATAATAAACCAGTGAGAATATAATTAGCAAGATTTTTGAATAATTTGATTGTCCATTGCCACTACCACATCTGCACTGAGTCTCTTTTTACGGGTACTCACTTATAGGAGACTGGAGACAGCTTGTACTTGCTTATGTTCACATGGGGAAAAAGTGAATAAGTTCTTATCATGCTGCTTATCCCCTTAAGCACGAGACATAAGTAAGTACTTGTGAACTTAGAGAAGCAACAGATTTGTTTGTTACACAGTTCAAGTTCTTACATCAAATAACTTCAACAATTCAGAGTAAGTTCTCCGAAAAATAGTTAGTTAACCAACAGCAAAACACAGCAAACGGATTTGTTGAAATGAACAGTTCATTCCCCCTGCCACAAAACTTCCCTTTTCAGTTTAAGGACCTTTAAAATTACTTTAGAGAAGCTTTTAAAATAAAAATTTGTTTTAATTGAGAAGTCAAACATTTGATTAGAAGAGCAAGCAAAACAAAATACTTGATTTATTTCTTACAGATTGTTTTGCACTGTAAAGTTCCTTTTCAAAGGTTTTGCACTGTAAAGTTCCTTTTCAAAGGATTTTGCTAAACATACTGTCATCACCAAATTAAATACTTCATAAACAACAGCAAAAAAAATCACCTAAGAAATATTGCAGTACTTACCCCAAACCCATTGGAGAAAATGAACCTGGGTTTGAGATTTGACTACCTGAGAGTACTGCATGCTTAAGTACAATCTTACCTAACCATTGCCTCTGTTTCATGGAGGAAGTAAAGGGGATCAAGGAAATTGTGGGTATATTTTTCCTGTATTCATATCAATGTAGTTCAGGAATCCTTTAGAAAGTATCAGAAATATTCATTCACATCACAAAAAGGATTGTTGTAGCTCTTTCTGTACTTGTGCAGCACAATTCTAGCAATGCTCCGTTGCTGGACTGCACTTGTGTGCTCTTGCAATAGCCATGCTACGCTATGAAACACAGCTGATGAGTCAGGAACAAGTGACGTTCATGGAACACAGAAATTAAGGCTACGTTGCATAAGGTTTGCTGTAATGTATTGTTAATTGCTTTTCAAACTGCATAATGATTTAGTCATTAATGTATTTGCAAACAGAAGATTATGCAGGTATGAATGAGCCAATGTTATGAGAAAAATACTTTTATAATTATTCAGGGTTTAGTAAAATAGTGGAAAGCACCGATGGCATGCAGTATGTCTTCTATTTACTTCATGATTTCTAGGGGCTGTGTAAAATGCTTCAAAAAGAACAATATCACAAAGTGTCTGTTACTACTTTAATTCAACTGAATGGAGATATTCACAAGCAAATCTGTTAAAAGCAATCATCATCCTTAATGTGATCAACAAGCAATGCTTAAAATCTTCTGTTAGACTATATGTGATACTGTTGGCTAATGCTGTAATACTGTCAATACTGGTCCAGTAAATAAGCTGTATGCAAAAAAGAACTAGGAGATTAAACCTTCATATATTACGATCATGGCTACACAAGAATAAAGGAGGAAAAAACAGCCTCCCATAATATAAACTCTATTAGAAATTTGAATAGTTGCTGAAGTGTGAATAATGTCTTAGCAACAACTGAAGTGGTAAGCATAATTATACGGTATTTAGACCCATATGCTGTAATAGCATAAACAACTTATAATTAGAATTGTAATTTCAGGAAAGCTGCATATTAAGAAGAATTCAGTCAAATTGAACTCCACATGAGAACATCTTTTGTTTGCAATGCTGGTAGAAAATGTAAGCTACATTCATGTCAAAAAGAAACAAATACTACAGTACTAATAGCATTTCTTCATTTTAAGCTGTGTGTGAATTTGTAACTATATGGTGGATGAAGTTGAGTACAGCAGCTCATATTACAGCAGCTGGATATAATTTTGACTTGTTTTAGAACTTCAGTAATTTTGGTGAAAACTAACAACCAACACTAGCATGAATACCTATCTATCCATCCACCTGTCTATTAAATATAACATTTTATTTTACATATAAATTTAACATTTCAGGAAAAAAATAAATATTTACTAAAGTTCAGTGCTTCTGTTATCCCTTTTAAATAGGTAAAAATTGTACAGAGGTAGTTGGACAGTGCCAGCCACATACATGTTTCAATGGTAACTGCAGCAATGTTACTCCAAACACTTTTCTTTGTGAATGTGACAAGGGCTTTACAGGTAAGAGACACCTTTCTTTCCTGTCTTATGATAACGGTTTCCTGTGTTATAACAATGATGTGAACTTCTTCTTTGCTGAAACAGTTATTTTAGATTATTGTTGCACAGTTTGCAGTTTCCTCAGATTTTTTTAAAAATAAGTTTTGTAAAATAATCAGACTTCTATGTGACTGTTCTAAAATACTTGTATAGTAAAGGAAAACTGTATAAATGATAGAGTCTTTTAATAATTGGATCCCATCCCATTCTTTCTCCTATTGGCAGTATAACAGAGGAAGACTCATAATCACTAACTCACTGGTTCTCAAATATAGAGTTCACAAGAACAGGATCAGAAGATCTTTCTGGATGATTTAGAATGATCACAACACCTGTATTCATAATTTCAGCATGTTAATAAATGTGATAGAAAAATAAGAGGGAAATAATTTAAAGAGTCAATGATCTAATGATTTGGTGGTGTGTCTCGATTAAAAAAAAAAAAAACAACTCTTAGAAGGTAATCAGTTTAACTGTGATAGATTGGACATACAAGATGCTTTCATGAGAAAAGCTTGAATCAGAAAATGTATCTAAAGCCATCCTATTGTAAACACTTTTTCTTGGGCATCAGGATAGCAGCCAAACTGAAAACACTATTTATTCTTGTACTTCACAGCAGATATTTACTTTGTTGATATAAGAAGCACCAGTACTCAGAAGAACATTCTTTAAGAATGAGCTAAGCACTTGAATATCCAAGGACAGTAAAACTTTTAAAAATGTCTCTTTTCTTGGAAGCAGCAGTTATCCCTGGCAATCCCAGAATTCAAATCAATCATTACATTGAGACACAGAATTAAAAGAAAAACAAAACAATGAAAAAAAAAAGCCGCATAATGGAGCAAGAGAGATCCAAGAGCCAGTCTTTCTTTTCGTAGTGAAAGACTGAACATTCTTGTTGACATTTTAGTTAAGTCTGTGTAGAACTATATTTTAACAAATGGGATAGGCATGCCTAATTCTAAATTCCTGGTAAATCTGTTTTGTATTACTCTCCTTTTCCTCCCTTTCATTCACTGTAGAGGGCATCATGGTCAGTGTTACTCTGAGAAAACTGAAAAAAAAACCCTCTTTTTTTTTTTTTTTCCAGAGAAGGAAAGTCCATCAATAGTTTTCTAGAACTAGCTTTTCCCCCATGCATGGTATATATCTTTTTAGAACACTTACTTTTGTCCCTTTCACCTAAATCGTGCAGGCACGTTGCTTATGAAATTTTCCCCACTAAAATCTTTTGTATCCTTGCAATTTTGTCCTAATGAGGGAGAGGAGGGGAGGAGAGAGGAGGAACACCCTTCCAGATGAATACTTGAACCCATAATGACAGGAAAACAGTTCAATACACTCAACTCTGGTGGGTGGCAGCAATCATTGCAATCTACTCTCCAGGTAGCTGGTAAGGATTGTGAAAGAGAAAAGGACACAATAAGTGTGAATTAACTTCCTTTTTATTCTCCAGTTAGCTAAAAGGAAATTGAGAATCCTTTCTTGTTTCTAAGCATAATCAGTATCACAGGAGGATAAAGCAGACTTTCAGGAATTTACCTGTTTTCTCCTGCTCTGATATAAATTGCCTCAGGTCCTGCTCTAAAAGGAAAGTATGTAGTACATCAGCATACCTTGCAAAGGAGTGATTGACTAACATACAGTATAATTTTGCAATTATTTTCCAACCAAGTGTGGTTTTAAGTCTACATTTCTTCCTGTGATCCTGTGTAAAAGTGTTTATTAGTACTAAGGCAATTTCACTAATAGTTAACTAAAAACCCCATGTTTCCACGTGGAAACATATATTTTTCTATGAAAGGCATTTTTCTATTGTTACTCCAACGTGGCTGTATTGTGTTCTCAAACATGATGAGCTGTGTTATTATGAGTCTTGTATCTTGAATGCTATTCTAAGTGTGTGAAGTTGGCAGCAAATTCAAAACATTCCTCTTTTTTGATATTGCATTTGTGCACAGAAAACATAAACAGTACCGAGATTGTGCAAATGGTGCTTAAGTTTTGACAAACTTTGACATACCTTTTTTTCTAAAATGAGGTAAACCACTATCAGTAACTGGTTCACGTGATGTGAATGAAAGTATGAAATATTCTTGTCATTGTAAATTGATGAGATACAAATTAATTATGATAAAACTTTTATATTTATAATTGTGATTATTATTTGCAAGTATTTATTCAAAATAAGTAAAGGTTGCTTTGTCCAAGTTGTGTTCACAATGACAGAAGGGGCCTATTGGCCTAGCAATGCATATGTTCACGTCAGTTATGTCTTTTTATTTTTCATTAATTGTTTCATTCATTCACTGAGATCTCAAAACTCTCTTCGCTCTTTCCTGAAAGAACATTTTTTAACATAAATTCATAACAAACAGCTAACATTAGGCATGCCGTTATTCTTATGATTGAGTACTCCAATTCATACCAGACTTTGCACCCTAAACTTCATAAGGAATGTCCAGAGGAAGGGGATCTGGGTGAAGCAAGGACTGGGTAGGTATGGAGAGGAAGGAAGTATAAAATACACTGGTGAGTACACTTCTGACTGAGCTCTGCACTGAATCACTAGGGTCTATCCTTTCTTCGTACTAAATCCTTTCTTAGTAATCTCAGTCTCCTCTCATCTGTGAGTGCTGTAAGGCCCAGATGTCAGAAACTGGAGAGCCGAAAGTGAGTGAATTTGGTGTCTGCAACTGGAGTTAGACCACTGGTGATAGCGGTCCTAATGTCTGTGGTGCCAGCAGCTGGAGGGTCTTAGAGATCCGTGGATCATAGGAGTGTGTGTCTGCGGTGACTGAACTCAGTGCCAGCGGCTGGCATCAGACCTTCAGTGACGGTGGCTCCCGTGCCTGGCACCCGCTGGAGCAGGTGAGAGGCCTGGCATCAGCAAGCGGAGAGGGGATCAAGAGTGATAGGGCCTGTGTGCCTCAGCACACGACACCGGGAAGACCAGGAATGTTTCTGTTTTCCCCTAATCTGGTGTGCATGTGCACTCATGCCTCTGTGTGCCTGCATGCGTGTGCATGTGTGACTCGTTAGAGACTGCAAGCTGGACTATCTGATGAGTAGGAGGCGTGGGATCTGGGAATCAATACTAGATGAAATGAGGTCCCACACTACAATTCAAGAGATCTGTGAATGTGTGAATGCAAGGGGCTTTCACTAGCAAGCTTCAATCCTGGTCAGTCAGGGAGGAGGACTGGGTTTTGGCTGTTTGTACGTATCTTTTATGTGAGCTCTGGTACTGTTATTTGTGGGTGTTACTAAAGGCAGTGCCCAGTCTGTGGTCAGTCTATGTAGTTAGTAGTCTGTGTTAGTGTCCTCTGCATGTGTGCACCTCTGGCATACATGTTCACCTTTGCTACTGGTTGAGCCTGCAAACAGGAAAGCAACAGCTGCATCTGTTTGCCTAGGACAGAGGGACTCCCAGGTCTCTGGGGCAATGGGCTGGGTTCCAGTAGCTGCGAAGGAGGCTCCTCAGGCCCCAGAGTCCACCAGAGACAGTGCCTTCCATACATCCCCTAACAAAGAGAACTTCTCAGAAATTCTGCTGGATGTTGTGGTCCTGTTCTGAAGATGTACAGGAAATTAATGTGACTCATTCACAACCTTCAGGAAATATCTTAACTACCTCTGTAATGGTAATGCTTAGTGTGCTTACCCTAGACAGTGTTTGGTGTATCAAGAGCAGCAGTTTTCCATTTGAACATTTTGTTGAATCTGGGGGGCTTTTTACTCCTTAGGTGGGAAGATGGGAGGTAACAGAAGTGATTGAGAACCAACCTTCTTTAAAGCAGTTGAGATTATTGGGTTTTTTCACATATTCCTTTAAGGGAGATTTACATTTACTGCCTTCTCCAGTGGTCTAATTAGCCTCTTTACAGGCCATAATGACTTCCCTCTTCACCTGTGAGACAGGAGATACTATGAGAATGAGTTGGTTTTGCTTTGAGACACTTTGCTAGAGCATCCAGGTGCTTTAGCTTAAATTGGTCTGTTCCCTTCGTCAGTGATTACAGCCAGAGTACTTTGAAAAAGGTCATAACTGTAAAAGGACTTCACTAAATATATATGGAGAGAAGAATTTATTGTTTATACAATTAGTGTTTTAACAGCCTAATAGTTCAATTTGCCTAATACTGACACTCATAGCCCAAATTAATATTCAAATCCTTATTAATAATACCCCTAAAAATATTGTACAAAAACCTTTGTACAGGTTTTTTACTTTGGTGTCATGCTCAGCTTTCCAGTGCTCCTCTTGGTCCCAAGAGCAATACATCAGCCTCCCTCGAGAAGAGGGAGCAAGGCTTGCAGCAAGTCATTAGCATCCTCAGGTCTTCATCAGGAGTGTGACATTCATGCTGGAAGCTTCTCCCTTGTCAGTCAAGGGTTCATTTCAGCCTACTTTTACATGTTTCCACATAATTACCTGCTCTCAGACTGCCAGCTGCAGCCTGACAGTGGTCCCCAGCTGCCCCCCACAGAGGGGCCTTTCCCAGAGCTGAAGCTGCAGCAGGGGAGGCACCGGTCACTAGGCCTAAGCACAGGGATTAAACCAAACCAGGCAAGTCCTGAGCCCTCACACTGTCACATCAGCACCAAGGTCAGCCTGAAGAGATAGTGCTGCTACAGAATTTGTTAGTGTTTCTCTAGAGGGCAAGGATGATAGAAACAGGGACATGGGAATGCGGAAGAGAACAGGGCAGTTAGAGATTGTGTTTCTCCAGGTTATTGTATCTCATTTCTGATTTATTTTGTTGGGTTTTGATTTTGTTTGTTTGTTCTTTCTTTAACTGACTGACTATTGTTTAATAAAACAGTTTGTCAAGGATGACAGTTTTTGCAGAGAAGGCTGTGTATTATGAGGATTATGATCCTTAGTTGTAAAATCATCCTGTGAAATATTCCCTGATCACTGCTTAATGACACTAGAATGAAGAGAGTATGGTCAAACTTTTTGGCCGTTTTTATGAATGACACTGAAATGGTCATAGTTCTTTTAGTGTGAAGGAAAAAAGGCATGTTGCATTTGGGTTTTTAATGAAGTTAGGTTTATTTTTATAGTCACATCACTTCACGCATATTTCATACTTGTTTCAAAAGTACCGTAAAATCTGTGACAAAATAAGAGTTTGCCTCTCCTATGATTCAAGTATCACTAGAGTATTTATTTTTTATTATAAAGTACTTTCTGTAAAAGAATTTCATCTGATTTTTTCTTTGCCCTTTCTACAGCTTATTTTTAACCTACTTTTGAAAGAATTTAAAGTAGAAATTTCAAAGCTAGAGTTTCAGTGTTCCTCAGTGTCCTTTGTTACATTTGACCTCTGTCATAAACTGCCATTCAGTACACACTTTGTTCCACGGTACTTTTGACATAGTCCGCAGACAGTACTTGTCCTCACTTTCTGTGTATCTGAGTGAAGCAACTTAATGGTGGATGAGACTGATCTGATGATTAAGAAACTCAACTCTTCTCCAGACTATCTGCCTATTCTGTGACAGAGACCATATCTGCCAGTCACATAGGACCTGGATACGAAAATAAAAAAAGCAAAGGCCCTCTCCTTGTTCTCTGATCTAGCTACTATACATGATTCATTAGTAACTGGTTTAAATTCAGAGTCAGAGAGTTCACAACACTTTACTCACAGCATGTTTCATTAGGGTACCTTAATTAAGGCTGTGTTTTCTAGGGACTTGTGTTTCCAGGTTGTGATTCAGGGAACCAAGGCCCTGAAGAGACTACTTCAGCAATGAAGGAATATTCTGGTTTGAGAGTTAAGGTAAATACCTTTAAGTTAGGTGATGAGAATCAATTACAAGACTTTTAATTTGTCCTTGTTATGGTTTTGAACCCTGGCTAACAGGAAAACACCACACAGCTACTTGCTCGCCCTCCCCTTCTCCCAGGGATGGAGGAGAGAATCAAAGGGGTAAAGGGAAAAAGAGACTCATGGGTTAAGAACAATTTAATTAACTATACTACAACAAAACTAAAAATAATAATGATGATGATAATAATAGTAACATATACACATATACAAATGAATGATACACAGTAAACTACTCACTATGTGAAGACCAAGGCTCAGCCTATTCGCAGCTAACAATCCCAGAGCAGGGAGGGTCCTGAAACTGCAATCCCAGAAAAGAAATAAGAGCCTGAGTATCCACGAGACCAAGTGCTGAGAGAGCGAGATGACCCAGACAGAGGGAGACAAACCTGAGAGAGGGGCAGATGACCGAGAGTGAGAACAAGAAAGAGCTTCTGGACAGAGCCTCATCTATATACTGGGCATGACATGCATGATATGGAATATACCATTGGCCAATTTTGGTCTCAGTCCTAAACGTAAGGTCAAATCCTGGGCTAGTAATTGGGGCTGTGTTCCCTCCCAGCTTCTCCTGCCCCTGCAGACACTGGCACAGCAGAGAAGCTGAAAAGTCCTTGACTGGCCTGGCAGCAGCTATAAACATCAGGTGTTATCAGCCTTCTTCTCAGCACAAATCCAATACACAGCCTCACACTAGCTACTATCAAGAAAGTTAACTCTGTCCCAGCCAAAACCAGGACAGTCTTTTGAGCCTAAAACAGTTTAGGCAATTGTCACTTCACTGCTAGATAACTCTAGAACAAATAGCTATAATTTACTCTAATATACACAGTGCAGATCAATTTATTTTAGCTAGTAATAAAGATATATACACAACAAAGGCTTGTTGGAACTACACCAGATGGCATGAATTAGTTAGTCTGACCTAGTAGATTTGAGTTTTCTTAAATGTACTTTTCCTGGTATGATTTAATTACACACTTCAGTAGTCTATTTTTCAGAACTTCCTATGAGTTTGATAATCTTCCTGTATCACACATTTTTTTGCTTTATTAATAGAAAAATATAATTGATTTATAAATAATTGTCATATTTGTTGTGTATATCAACTCATGTACACAATCAATATAATGATTGAATATATCTCTGATAGCACTTTACAGTGAACAAGTATAATTACTCTGGGACAACACCAGACATGTATGTTTTTTGTAGTTTACTGTTAATTACTAAATAGATTAACTTCAAATGCTAAGCATCTCAGTGATCCTCTTAAAGGACTTAGCTAAGTTGCACTCAAGTTTCCGTATTACTAATGTTATGCCAAAGCAAATTCCAGTGACCTTTCACAAAGTCAAATGTAAATGAAAACCTCGGAGAGTAAATTTTTTACATTTCACTAACACTCTAATCCAATACGCCAACTAGGAAGTCTTTAAAAAATGAATTTTAACAAATTATTTAAAAAAGTTGTGGAAGATTACTGACCATGAGATGAATAACAGTACTTAGTTCTATAGTGAAAAGTGGAAATGTCCCTATTATAAGAGAAATAAGACTGTCAGCTCTAAAATGACTTGGAAATACATAGCAATGCGGAAATATTCATGGGTGTCATATAGATTTTAAATACATTGTGTATAAGATGCTTTGGGGATGTATGCCTCAGCTGCAATAAAGTGAACAATTTGGTTGGTGAAATGCAGGGCAGAATACAAAAAGATTACTCAATTCAGGAAATGTTTTTTCCTTACCTTTTCAGTTTTGTAAAAGCACATCTGTTGCCAATACTGGCAGCAGTGTTACCTTAAAAATTTGGATGAAAAGGTTTGTTTATCACTTTCAGTTTGTATTTAATTATCTGGGCTTGTAAAAAGTTTTTTACCCTGACATCGTGATTTGAAACTATTTTCTAGATTTATTTTTTTTTAAAATGCTCCCTACAAAATAAAAAAACAGAAGAACTGATTTAATACTGCTTTATTTTAAGGAAAAAAAAATTAAAGTTGTTTTTTATTACTGTCACAAAATTCACTAAAAGCCAAGATCCAATTTAGGCTGTATGTTAGCATACATAGAATATATCAACCTGTAGAGGATACTTTTTATGAAGGCAGGTATATGACCACTCATGTTATTTATAATAACTGGTGTGACAGTTTTGTTCGGGATAAAGCAAATTCCTGGTATCTTTTTTTTTTTTTTTTTTTTTTTTCCCCCTGTGCAAATTAATAATTTTCCAAAAGATTTCTCTTCAACGAAAGGCTTTTTTTCTTTCAAGATTATTAATATCATACTCCACAATGAATTTCTAACTGAATAACTTCTTTTGATTACTCTGTTAAATTAAATCTATTTTTAAATAAGTGATTGTGGGTTTTTTAGTAGCTGGAGAAGCAATGTAATTCTCACTAAATCTTAACTAAATTTAATCACTAAAGCAATTGCACTGTACACTTTAAATGAATGAATTTGTTGTGAGGGTACAGAACTGCCATTGTATTAAGTAACACAAATCTTTTTTCTAACCCATGAGCTCCTTTTTTTTCCTTATTACATTACCATCCTGTGCAGAAATGAGATGACAGAATATAACAAGGTATCATCAGGCTGCAAATCAGACTAAATCTTTCACATCTCCATATAGACAGAAAGTCTGTTCACTCTTTGGATACCTGTCCTTCACTAAAGACACTCCCTAGTAATTCTTAAATTTACTTTTTATTACTGTAATTTCTATTATTTTTTAAATTATTTTTTACAGTTCTTCAAGGAAAACAAAATAATGTCTGTTAGTACTACACTTGTCTGAATCACAGAATGCAGTGAGTGCATGTAGTTGTAAGAAGAAAACAACTCCTTGTAATATATATACGTGCAGCTCTTCTCCTCCTTACACATCTCAAATGGTTTATGCTTGGAAGAGGATGATATTTCATCCTCCAGTGACATCTGGGACAAGACACACTTGGGTCAGGAGACTGCACAAGTCAAGACCTAAGCGCTGATGTCAAACGCTCATGTATGTTCCCTGTTTACATGACACCAACTTAGTTTTAGAGAAGTAGGGATGGCAAGTGTGCATACTTTGAGAACAGCTGGTGTTCTTAGTCATATCCTCGGTAAGCAAAAGTGAGCCTCTTTAAAGATACTATTCAGTCATCGTTAACATGCACTTTTGGCAGAATGGCTAAGCCTGTAAAACCATATCGTGCTCTCCCATGACAAATGTTGTCATCAATACCAAATTTGAACTTACAAGGCTCTGGAGATTCATCTCACCTAGCACTGGTTTGTGTCTCAGCTCGACATCTACAAGGTTAAAATTCTTAAATTTAAGTGGAGTAACAAATCGGGAAGGAGGTGAAAATTGATGTTCAGTGCTGACTTACAAGATATGGAGGATATAATGGAAGACTGGTAAGAGATAGGTGTACTGATATAGAAGGGATCAGATTATAGATAAAATACAGAAGAGTTTGGGTTTTTACTGGGTAGTGAAGGAAAGTAGAGCTGGTGAAAAAAAAAGAGAAACTTTGGCTTGTTATGGGGAGTAATTTTTCTAGGGTTGGCCATAGGGTAAAGTTTTGGAAATAATTCAAACAAACTGGTTTAATATCAGAACCCTAACGTGTTGGTGTAGTATCAAAAATATCAGTTTCAATAGTTTAGTGAAAAAAAATAGACCACTGGGCACACCAACATGGATGTTATTACGGTCAGCATGGTTTCTGTAAAAGGAAATGCTGTCTCATTTATCTGCTGAAATTCTGAGAGCTTATCATTAAACATATGGAAAGAGAAAATCCAGTGGACATAATACATCTGAATTTTTTTTTAAAAAAAAGCCTTTAATGGTGTTTCACTCAAAAATTTAAAATTAAAAAACCAAACCAAAACCTCAAACAACAACAACAACAGAAATCATGGGGAACAGGAAGAAAGGATTAAAAGCCAGTTAAAGAACAGGAAGCAAAGGGTAAGAGTTAATATTTATTATTTCAGGACAGAGAGAAGTCAGTCATGCATTACCCAAAGACCAAGACTGTGTCTGATTTTATTCAGCATCTTCAACCGTGATCTGGAAAGGGAATGAACAGTGCTATCTCCAAGTCTGCAGATAAAATAATGCGCTTTCAGGTAAACATCTCGCATGCCAAAAATGAAGAACCCCAGGATGACTGCACAAAACTGACCAGAAAAAAATGACTGATGAGTTTCGGTTTAAATAAGTAGAAGGTAATAACGCTAAGTCAAAGAGATTTAAAACAGCTCTAAATGAAGCTGATTTTTCAGATACAACTCAGGACAGAAGTTGAACAATCACAGAAATGCTGAGGTTGGAACAGACCCCTTGAGATCATCTAGTTCAAAACCCCTGCTCAAGCAGGGTCAGCTGTAGAAGGTTGTCCAGGACCATGCCCAGTCAGGTTTTGAATATGTCAACAGATGGGGACTTCACAATGTCTCTGGGCAACCTGCCCCAGTGTTTCACAACCTTCATAGTAAAAAAAGTGTTTTGTGTTCAAATGGAAGTTCACGTGTCTCAGTCAGTGCCCATTGCCTCTTGTTCCGTGAGTGGGGACTACCGATAAGAGTCTGTCTCCCTCTTCTTCATTCCCTCTGTCCTGGGTTAAGCTGAGACAGA